>NC_028641.1:32719850-32722441 GCF_001406875.1 Solanum pennellii
ATATATATATATATATATATATATATATGTATATATATATATATATATCTATGTATATGTATACTGGGTGAGGTCATACGTTCGAATCCTGGTGGCCTCACCTCTTTAAAATGCGTAAATTTCCAGATTTCTTGGTTAAGCTTTAGCCTAAAATAATATTTCATAGTTGCTGGAAATTTTAGTCATTCCTCAACTCATTTTCATCAATATTTTCACATGATTCAAAGGGTGCATTCATAGATCGTTTTGATCATTTTAGGTGCATCTTTCATAAGTTTATTTGGCTAAAAGATTGTTATTCAATCAACCATATTTAATTATAATGACATCACATTTTATACCCATTTCACACATAAAATACACATAATGAACTTGTTAATTCATACGTCTAACAGTGCGCTCATTCACTGCCAAAATTCACCCACACACATCATTTTTTTTATCATACATTGCTTGTCACTTTCGTGATTTCACGTACATAAATATATTCACATTATACGAAAACATCATACATGCCTAAATCTAGAAGCACAAAATACCCACCCTACGAAGTCATTTGGGAGCTAGTGACAAGGACATGCAACGACCTGCTGTCCAAAACCCTCTCAAATCGGAGTGTATCTTTAATCGTAAGGGGCCACTTGGGAAAGGGACCAAGAGAGAAGAAACCCATACCTTTTGATGTTTAATCCACACATGACCTTCTGTTAAAAACCCTCTCAAATCACGTCCAACACCGAGAGTTTCACCAATTCTCAACAGACCACCCCTATCTTTTGCGTAACGTTTTTGGTTAACTTGCTTTCTTAGAATTTTCGTGTTTATTTTTCAAGTGTGAAGAACTTTTTTTGTTAAAAAGTTCTTGAGTTTTCTTTTGTTAGGCAAAGCTTGAGAGAATGAGTGTTGAGAGACGAGAAAGAGAGTTGAGTGACGTGAAAGAGATTTATTAGGATTAGGAGTATAGGTTTGAATTTAGTCAAATTAAGGTTTAATCTACTTAATAAAATCTTATTTATTTGTTTTATCGAAAAAGGGAAAATTTTGTTTTTGAAGAGTTTTTGACTTTTTGGAGTCGCCACTTAATTTTGATAAAAATTAAGAAAGCTAACGTTCCCAAAAGACTTTAACATAAACATCACTTGAAAATATTCAGATGAGGGGTGGGGGTGGGGGGTTTCGGGGATTCATATTAACGTCTTAGGCAGGTTAAAAGCACCTAAGACATCCGCTAACATGCGATTATCCGACAACTAGCTTTATTTGGCTAAGTCTCGTTTGAAAAATTGAAGATTTTTGAAAGTGGGTTTCTTAGTTTTTATTTAAACTAAACTTACAAATTTTAAAAATAATTAAACTTAATTCGATTTTTAAATTACTTAAAACATTATGGCGTTCTATGGGGATTTGGAGTTTGCTAACTTTAAACTATCGACGAATAAACGCAAACAAATAGACAATAAGGTAAGAGAGAGAGAGAGAGTCGTTGGGTCCAAACCGGGTTCTGTTCGCCTGGATCGGAATTTGGACCCACCTGTTTTGTTTTTTTGACCCATTTGTACCTGTCCTAAACTAAACAAATAACTACACAAAATAAATACAACAAAATGAAAGGCGACAACGACTTATGCCCTAAATACAATACGAAAATAAAATAAAAAGGACTTCTAATCCATCTCCTCTGACTTTCTTCGATTCTTTTCACTTTGGTATCTGTAAGCCTTTCGGAACTATTTCTTCTATTTTGTAAGCTGATTCGAATATGGAGATTTGGGCCTTTGTGGCCCAATGGGAAAATGCATAGACAAAGTCCATGAGGACCGGAACATATTTCACATGCAGAAGGACAAACAAATAATCAAAATTAGCATTTTTATTGGAAAAGATAATACATGATAAGATAAAATAAATACATAAATGGAACATCACGTGTAGTCAAACATTAGCAACACAATATTTATACAAAAAAAATGGTGAAAACTTGGCATTCTTATCTAAGATGAAGAACAGTAAACCGAAGAGGAATCAAAGAGAAATCAACATCTTTCCAGAGAAATCAACATCAAAATAAAACAAATGATCCAGATTCAAGGCACTATACTGCTAATACCAGACATGACAAATCAATTAGATAAATTTTCTAGCAATGCGAATGAAACGCTTGTCTAGGCTTAAGCACTAACAGAGGAGTAAAAAAAGGGTGAAATATAGAGAAATTATGAGCACAAGTGAGCAAGACAAATAACATTCTTGGAGGATAATATTACTAAGCAATAGCACCAAAATAAGGTAAACATTAAAGATAAACGATCATTTTAGTCGAATGAACTCATATCGTTGACATGTACATAGAATTTTAAGTAAAACAAATAGTAACGGATGCCGACATATGTCACGACCCAAATCCGGGGCCGCGACTGGCACCCACAATTTCCCTCCTATGTGAGCGAACCAACCAATCTAACCCTTATCATTTTAACATATATCAACAGAAAATAATGCGGAAGACTTAAACTCATTAAATAAAACAAATCAACATCTATTAATTCCCCAAAATCTGGAAGTCATCATCACAAGAACATCTATCTCAAATT
>NC_028641.1:32730310-32894671 GCF_001406875.1 Solanum pennellii
GCTTACGACGGCTCGTCGTGGATGTGACGGCACGTCCTGCAGGTCCGTCACCGATTACAGAGAGTTGATTTTCAGTACCCAATTTCAGAATTTCTAAGTATGCTGAAACGAGACCCTGCGACGGTCCGTCGTGCCTGTGACGTTCCGTCGTGGGGTCCGTTTCCTCAGCCAATTTTTCCAGAAATAAAATCTGCTGCTCAAAACGACTAAACAGGTCGTTACAACATATTACTTGAGAATCATCGGAGCTCTACTCGTACTATTTAAAGCATGAGATATGATGCCACAAACGTATGAAAAGGGTCGAATCACATGCATTACATAGAAGGAAATATATAGAATCAATGCACTGCCACTTTTTATACTAAATTTTAAACAAATTAGAAGAAGAAGACTCTACCCAACTATTATATATATATATACCCACATATGAAAATATTGCATAAGGCCAAAGGATTGAAGCAATGGATTTGATTACTTTTTACTGAAGAAACATAATAAACAAATATCAACTTACAACAAATCCAAAGTAACATAAGTATAACTTTTTCTAAAATACAGTAGATGAAAACTGAAGAAATAAAAAATATTCGCATTATTATTACGTATTATAGTTGAGGAAGGTGACCGCAAAATCCAATGACATAAAAATAAGCATGTTAAACATGGACCAACAACGCATAACATCAACGGAGAATCGCAAAAAAATCGCTTCTATACATGAGCAAGATGGAATTTGACATTTTTACTACTTCCAGTAAAGAAATGGGGGAAGAAACAACATGCTTCAACACTCAAAACTGAAAAAATATCACAAAGAACCAAACAGAACTATAATGATATTTCAAGAATCTGATTGTAGCACTCAAACAAATGAACGGAGGAAATGATAAAATTGGCAATGAAAGCAGAAGATGCGACTAGACGAATGACAACTAAATAAACTTAACACAAGGAGAAACAAAAGGCGAAAACAAACACGAAGCCATTGGGTCAAAGCGTAAACAGACCAACCATTGAGAACAGAGCTAAAACCAGGCAACTTGGACTTAGGAAAGCTGGAAACAGAGGCTAAAAAAAAGGAAAATAAGCTACAGCCTGTAACTCACAGTAAACAATACAACAAACAACCTAGACATTAACAAACTTCTTGAGATTCTACCTCATTTCGTAAAAGAAAAAAAAACATTGACAGTGAAAGGAATTTGGAGCAAACTCAAGTCGAAAGACAAAGAGACACAACATTGATTACGAATCCGGGAAAGACTCTAACTTGACGAAACTAGTAAAAGAAATACATCATATCTAAATGTCATAAATTAAATAGCAATTAACGGCCAACAAACACAACATAAAAGTTCTCAAACATTAAAGAATCATTTTGAAGTAGGAGAATTTGATACCTTTTTCAAGGCAGCGAAACAAGACAACGAGCAAAGATGATGATCTCACACCCACAACACACGACTCGAAACAAAGGGAAACGAGGAAAAATCTGGGTAACAGTCTATCCCCAAATACTGAACTACTAACCCTTATTTGAATTGTATTTATGAATCTAAAAAAAATTCTTCCTATGTAAAATTTTTCTCTTGAGCTCCTTTTCTCCTGATATTGTTCAACCGAAAAAAAAATCCCCTAAACTGAACAGAAAGAGGATATATATAGGGGAACCATTAGGGTTTCAGGATTAGGTGAGAGGGGGAAACTGATGGCTCGGATTAATTTTGATCGTCCTTGAATGAGCGACGTGGCTGAAATCCGAAGCCGGAAGGACGATCTGCGCAGGCAGAGCTGCGACAGTCCAAAAGCCGCGTCTCTCGCTGCCTTTTTGCGAGCTCGCCGTTTGTTGGAACTGAGCGGAACGCGCTGGGCATCCCTCTTGATTTTTGACGCTTGTTGGGAGTCTGGATTTTACGCGCTAGGCTCTGGGCTTCTGTGTAAAGAGGAATGGACAGGGTTTGTTAATATATCCAGGAAGAAGATGGTGAGACGGAATTGGGTCGGGTGAATAATCGGGGCGTGGGCTAAAAGGGTTGGGCCTGGGTTGCAAAATGGGTGAAATAAGAATTGGGCTTGGGATTTATAAAGGCTAAGCAGATTTGGGGGCAATCTGGTGGGCTGAAATTATTGTTTGAAGAATTGGAGAAATGGGCCACTAAAACATAACAAAAGAGGTCCCAAAACTTGGTTTGAAAATGGGTTTAAGGTTTCGGGTAATGAATTAATACAAATTAATCAAATAGCTTCATAATCTTGACGAATAAAATAGTCGATTTAATTATGAACTAGTCAACCTAATATATACCATTGAATAATTAAACTAATTAACCAACTATTTAATTAAAACAAAATCTTTTGATACGATTTTTCAAACATTTATAAAATAAACTAATCATATACATAATTATTTCAGAACATATATATCATCTAAAAATTGTACAAATGAGAGAAAACTAATTGAAATTAATTATTTTAAATAATTTGGAGTTTAGGAAGCTCGATATGATTGACTCATATTGGGGAGGGTCAAAATTGGGTGTCAACATTATTTAGCTCAGGTGAAATGACCATTATGCCCTTACAAAAATTAAGATTTTTAATCAACAATTAAATCCTTAATTTGATGCTTCTTGTGGGGCTCGAACCCGAGTGACACCCCATTTGCGAAAATGGGTCACTTCGGGTCGCCCCAACTCGAAATGCTCTTTTAAATTAAATTAATTAATTAATTTATTAACTCCTCAGGGTAATTACAATATTACCCTTGGCATGGAAAAGACCATTTTACCCCTGGACCGTCAAAACATAAAATTTCCTCTTTTAATTCCGGTAAAGACTCTTTCGATTAAATCTTCGTTTTCGAGAGCCTCACATGGTTGGTTCCAACTTTTCAAAGCTCAACTAACCCCAAGTTAGTTGGCTTGGTCTTAGTAAGGGTTCTGAGGTCTGGTTCTACGCGTATCAATCCGTGTGAACCTTGGTCTAATCGCAAGCATTCTTTACACCTTAAGTACTTATCCTCTTCATTTTTAGGGTTGTTACAATATTTCTCCCTTAGGAACATTCGTCGCCGAATGACACTACCACTTCATATCGTAATGCCAGTCAGATCATAAAAAAATCACTATGCACAGTCAAGCAATATCAACAAAATACGGAGAGATAAGGAACATAGACATAAGAGTAGGAAGTCTAACTTCAAGAGCTGAAAATATGAGGGTAGCGGGATCTCATGTCGGCCGCAGCCTCCCACGTAGCACCCTCAACAAGATGATTTCTCCACAATACCTTCACTGTGGCAATCTCCTTGTTCCTCAGCCGCTTGACCTGTCTGTCTAAGATCTCAACTGGTACCTCTTCATAAGACAAGTCCTCACCAACCCCCAAACCTTCAACAGGTAGGATTGATATTGGATCACCTAGGCACTTCTTCAACATAGAGACATGAAAGACTGGATGAACAGAAGCTAGCTCCGCATGCAATGCTAACTCATAGGCCACCTCACCCACACGATGTAGGATCTCATATGGCCCAACATACCTCAAACTCAGCTTTCCTTTTCTAACAAATCTCATCACCCCTTTAATAGGTGATATCTTCAAGAAAACCTAGTCACCAACATCAAACTCTAAGGGCCATTTTCTGTTATCAACATATGATTTCTGCCGATTGTAAGTAGTAGCCAACCTGTCCCTAATCACTCTTACCTTATATAAGGCCTCATAAATGATCTCCGGACCCAAAATAGATGACTCTCCAACCTCGAACCACCCAACTAGAGATCTACACCTCCTACCATACAGTGCCTTAAACGGTGCCATCCTAATGCTGGAGCAATAACTTTTATTATACGAGAACTCTATCAAAGGTAGATGGTCATCCCAGTTACCTCTAAAGTCAATCACATACGCTTTCAACATGTCCTCCAATGTCTGAATGGTGCGCTCTACCTGCCCATCTGTCTGAGTATGAAAGACAGTGCTAAGATTTACATGTGTGCCCAAGCTCTTTTGGAAAGATCTCCAGAAATGTGAAGTAAACTGAGCTCCTCTATCTGAAATAATAGACAAAGGTATCCCATGACATCTCACAATCTCATCAATGTAGAGTCTCGCATGATCCTCAACTCTGTAAGTACACTTCACAGGGATAAAGTGGCCAGACTTCGTCAATCTGTCCACAATAACCCATATGGAATCATGCTGCCTCCTAGTCCTCGGAAGACCAACCACGAAGTCCATATTAATGGCTTCCCACTTCCAGTCAGAACCTCAATAATCTGAGTCAGACCACCAGGCGTAAGATGCTTTGCCTTAACCTACTGACAATTAGGACACCTGGTCACATATTCTGCAATGTCCTTCTGTATACCATCCCATCAACAAATCTGCTTAAGATCATAATACACCTAAGTGGAACCTGGATGTATGGAATATCTGGAACCATGGGCCTTTGCAATAATCTTGGTCCGCAAATCATCCACATCTGGTACACACAGCCTGACCCAATACCCAAGTATGCCATAACCTCCGAAAGCGAAAGACTCATTCATCTTCATCAGTTTTGAGTCCTTCAGCTCCATCAACACAGGATCTAGATGCTGACCCTGCTTGACTTCAACTACCAAGGATGATTCAGAACTAGGATGAACTGAAACATCCCCACTAGTAGAGTCAACCAATCACACACCTAGTCTGGCCAGTCTGTGTACATCTTTCACCAGCTCTTTCTTCTCATACTCAATGTGGGTTGTACTTCCCACGCTCATCCTGCTCAAAGCATCAGCTACAACATTAGCCTTACCTGGATGGTAGTGCACATTCATGTCATAATCCTTCAACAGCTCCAACCATCTCCGCTGACGTAGATTTAACTCCCTCTATGTGAACACGTACTGGAGACTCTTATGGTCTGTGAACACATCTACGTGCACTCCATACAGATAATGCCTCCACAACTTCAGTGCAAACACCACAACTGCCAACTCCAGGTCATGAGTGGCATAATTCTTCTCATGAACCTTGAGCTGTCTAGAAGCACCTTACCAACCTGCATAAGAACACAACCCAAACCAACCCTAGATGCATCACAATAAACTGTGTAATTCTCACCACACTTAGGCAGAGTAAGCACCGGGGCTGAAGTGAGTCTGTCCTTGAGCTCATGGAAACTCTTCTCACAACTCTCCGTCCATTCAAACTTGGCTTTCTTCTTTTTCAGAGCTGTCAATGGGGGCAAGAATGGAAGAAAATTCCTCCATAAACCTGCAGTAGTAACCGGCCAATCCCAAAATGCTAAGAATGTCAGTGGGACTAAGAGGCTTTGGCAAGTTCTTCACATCCTCAGTCTTTCTGGGGTCCACCTCCACACCCTGATCGGACACAACATGACCCAGGAAGGTCACTGATCTAAGCCATAATTCACACTTGCTGAATTTGGCATACAATTGGTGTTGTCTAAGTACCTGCAAGGTTAGTCTCAAATGTTTTTTATGATCTTCCTTGGTCTTAGAGTAGATGAGAATGTTATCAATGAATAATATGATGAAAGAGTCAAGGTATTTACGGAAGACCCTGTTCATGAGATCCATAAATGCAGTAGGTGCATTTGTGAGACCAAATGACATGACTAGAAACTCATAATGACCATAGCGGGTATGAAAGGTTGTCTTTGGGATATCTCCATCCCTAACCCTAAGCTGATGGTACCCTGAACGAGGATTAATTTTTGAAAAGAAACTAGACCTTTGGAGTTGGTCAAACAAGTCATCTATCCTGGGAAGTCGATACTTGTTCTTGATAGTGACTTTGTTGAGCTGGCGATAATCGATACACATTCTAAGGGTCCCATCTTTCTTCCTTACAAACAACACTGGAGCGCCCCAGGGGGATATGCTCGGTTGAATGAAACCCTTATCAGTGAAATCTTTTAACTACAACTTTAACTCTTTGATTTCTGCTGGATCCATTCTATAAGGCGGAATTGAGATTGATTTAGTATCGGGTTATAAGTCGATACCAAAGTCGATCTCTCGAAGGGGAGAGACTTCAGGAAAATATTCAGGAAACACATCTAGAAACTGATTCACTACAGGCACTGAGTCTATGGAAGGAATGTCATTATCTAAATAATTAACACTCACAAGATGACATAGTAACCCCTTGGACATTATTTTATTGGCCTTAAGATTTTAAATAAGGGGATTAGGACGACTCAAATTATACCTCTCCCAGACTAACTCTTCTTCATTAGGGAAGAAAAATCTCACCACTCTACTACGACAGTTCAAGCAAGCATAACAACTGTGAAGCCAGTCCATGCCAAGAATAACATCAAAATCATGCATGGGTAACTCAATCAAGTTTGCACACATAGTCTTACCACTTACAACTATTGGGCAATCCTTGTATACCCTATCAATTCTTACATTTTCCCCTAAAGGCGTACTAACCACTATAGTATCATGCAGAACTTCAGGTAGTACTTCAAATGTAAGGGCAAGCAAAGGAGTCACAATGGAAAACATAGACCCTGGATCAAGTAAAGCATAAACAGAAGTTGAGAATCCTTGCAGCATACTTGTGACCACATCAGCGGACTTACATAGAATCTGTTCCTCTTGGGAGGCTCGACTGCTGCTGCACCCTATGGGCTAGGCCTAGGATGAGCATTACCTCCAGCCTGACCTCTGTTCTGTGGATAGTCTCTTACCATGTCTCTACTCTTACCACAACCGAAGCAGGCATTTGTGTCCTATCTGCACTCTCCACTGTGAGCTCGGCCAGACTTTGCACAATTCTTCTTAGTACGCTGCATCTCACCTCTATTGCCCTTCTTGGGCTCATGTCGGCCTCCTCTAGGTGTAGCGCCCGTCTAAGGATTGGAATTCCCATAACTCTGTTGCCCCTTTTTGAAACTTGGCTACTCACGGACGCCAAAGTTGTTTCTGTGGCCTCCATGGTTGGGACCTGCCTTATATTGAGGACTAGGCCTCCTAACATCACAAACATCTTTCTTTTTGCGGTTGTACTCTACCTGTTGGTCATGAACCATCAACCTGGAAAGATCCATATTATCATGGAGCATCGTAGATCGACACTTCTCCTCCAGGTCTCCATTGATTCATGTGAGGAACCTTCTCATCTCATCCCTGCTGTTAGAAACCAGGGAAGTAGCATACCTGGATGATCTCGACAAAGATCTGTATTCTCCCCATTCTTGCTATTAAATACTACGGAAAGTAACATACCTTGATAGCTTAACAAACTTCAGGGAATACTCCCTGACTGTCATAGAGCCTTGTTTAAGGTTGATGAACTCCTCAACCTTGGCTTCCCTCATCTTTCTAGGGAAGAATATCTCAAGAAATGCTGTTGTGAACAGCTCCCAAGTGACTGGCACTCCACCTAAGACACGACTATCTTGCCACATCTTGCACGAAGCCTGTGCAACATCCTTGAGCTGATAGGATGCCAGCTCAGCCTTCTCAATATCAGTGCCCCCCATAGCCACCAGGATCTTATGCACCTCGTATACAAACTCTTTAGGATCCTCTGATGTCTTAGCCCCTTTGAATATAGGAGAATTCATCCTTGTGAAATATCGTAGTCTGTCAGCCATGCTACAAACCAGTGGGTTCTCCCTCTGAACATGCTACCGGTTGCCTTGGGCAATCATAGCGTGAGCCTGCATCGTGATAGCTTGTGCCATATGGGCCAGAGATGCCCTCACCTAAGCATTAGTCAACCCAGCTGGGTTAACTGGCATGGCCACTCCTTAAGCTAGAGCCTTGGGTGGAACTTGATTGTCCCAGTAGCTGCTCCTCCTCTCCTCTGACCAATAGCCCTCCCAATGTCCATTCTCTGAAAACAACAAGGATTGATGTTAGAGACGCTCATAACACCAAGAACTCACACATTACGAACAACACGATAAGATCAGAAGAAGTAAATTTTCCTACGCATCATGCAGTCTCTAATCCAGGTAATGATGCACTTCACTACCATGACTTAGAAACTACTCAATGTGGTTGACATGAGCTTATTATTCATGGAATTTAACCTAGTGCTCTGATACTAACTTTGTCACGACAGGAATCTAGACCCCAGACGAGATCATCGTCGTTAACCTCTCAGAGGTCGCAGACAAGCTTACTTGCGTTATTCATACTTCACTTAGGTTAATTTTAGCGGAAAATTTGAAACTTTTTGTTCTTTAACATACTTGCTAAACATTCTTAAAATTTCATAATTGTTCATCATCAAGCATCTATCATTAAGACATAAGCAACTGAAAGAAATAGTTAAATAAGTATTAAGTGTATAATTGCCGAAATGGCACCAATAAATAGTCTGAATATAAACAGGAAAGAAACGCTAGTGGAACATGCTCCATTAGCTCAACTCTAAAATTAAACTAGAATGTAAAACAGTAGCATCCTCGAAAGCATGAGAACCTACCAGGACCACATGAATGTTGAAAGTCTATATATCTGCAACAACGATCCTGTAGCTCTATCGTCCACCTGTTCCTGCACCTAAAATAGAACTGTTGTATAGGGTTAGTACACACTTGTACTAAGTATGGGTATATGCAAGCACACACCAAGGACATGCATTAGAAAGAATAACTCTTCCCTAACAACATGATTATAGAAGTCAAGTTAGTGGACTTGCCAAATTTGAATTATGAAAGTCAGTGAACTTTCCAAATTTTGATTAGGAAAGTACATGGGCTTCCCAAATTTGGATTAGCAAAAGTCATGCCATGAGAGTAACATGCATCATCATAAATATAATATTGCACACATCACATAACATATAACACATAGTTTCTTTCATATCATTCATTCATATGCCATGAGACCTTGGAATCATGGACTTGACATTAAGACTTTCCAAAATGAGGTCTCAAAATATGGGACCTCAACTAGGGAGTCTTCATTAGCAAACACAGAGTCTGCTTCATTCATTCATACGTACTTCATTTCATTTAGCTCATATGCTAGACTGGACACAAGCTATACCTAGGGCGTAGTTTAAGACTTTCATCGGGTTTGTTGTGCAATGACCAAGAATAACCTAATTTCATTACCAGAGTCTAGTTCACCTCTTGATTATCCTATCCTAACACCTTTTGGTATCATTCATTTCATTATGTTCTTCATTTGAGGCTGGCCTCATTTATTAATTGGGAACTTTAACTTTAACCGACATAGATCATGTGAGCATCATGAAATCCAGCGTCTCCCCCACACCAAAAAGAGGTGGAATCACCGGCCAAAATGACCAAATAACATGCTAGCGTACATGGGAATTTAACCCCGCCAGATCCCTATATTGGCAGTATACATTGGAAGACTAAGAGATGTAATGAGACCAATACCTGGCAAGCCGAATAGTCTCATCTCATGAGAGTTACGTGGACCTCCGCCCTTCCTAAACGAAGGCATCAACACTCATAGCTAGTCTATCAGTGCTCACTATAAAGTTCCATTACATTCATCTCATACATCATGGAAGCTGGCTTCTAGTATGAGGACATCATAGCTCATTAGATGATTTCTCATCTCATCATTCGTATTGAGTTTGTTAAGCTCAATACTCTCATTAGAGTGTTCATAGAGACTGGTCTCTTCATTATCTTACACTCTCATAGGTGAATACGTATTGGTAAATTTACTTAGGCTCATCTGAGATTGCTCTCATCATTTACATTAGCCTCATATCATGTTGTCACCCCATTCTTCATCATTAGCACCTTTGCTTTTTATAGTTACTCACCTCTTATTACGTGAATATTCATTGTATCAGATGTCAATACACTTGGTCATTTGGTGTGTTTCACACCCTTACTTAACCCTTCTAGGGTTTCATTATTTCATTGTTCATTTCATCATTTTATAGTTCATCTCATCATATGCCAATGCACTGGTCCATTTAGTGTATCTTACACTCATACTTAACCCTCCTAGGGTTCATCATTTTATTACATACATCTTAGGTTCACTTACTTTTTAACGTATGTTAAACTTATGTGTCTATACATACAAGCCATGGGGCTTTATTCATAGTTCGTTAAGTGATTCCTACTTTCCTAAGATTATGTAGTACAAGACTTACGTATTTTGTATATATGCCAAGATCTTGATTTTGATCTAAGTAGGTGGCATTATTCTTGGATATTTTGTTCACGTATGACTTATGTATCAATATAGAAGTTTGGGCAAGGAAACCCAAGTTCGAATCTCTTGGATAAAATTTACATTTTCATTGATTTTATTATTAATATCCATGACATTGGGACTCGAGATTGAACCCCAACATTAATAATATATCTTTAATTCTCTACTTGATTTTCTTCATAAATTGGCCGAAGGGTTGTGGGTTCGAACCCCCACAACCCCTTTTTATTTTTCATTAACATCACTTTGCCCATTTTCGCCCAAACCAAGAGGTTGTGGGATCAAACCCCCACAAGCTCTATGATTTTTATCATTTAATTCGCTGGAATAGGGAGGTTGTGGGTTCGAACCCCCACAACCTCCTTATTTTAATCTAATTTCACTAGGGTATTGGGAGGTTGTGGGTTCGAATCCCACTCCTCCCATTTATTTGCTTAATTATTTTTCTCCTTTTTCTCCTCCAGTTCGCGAGTTCAAATCCCCAGCCCGCTTTGTTTTTTCTTTTCTTTTCTCACGAATTCACAGTGGCCAGGTTCGATTCCCCTTAGCCCCATTTTCTTTTCCCCTTCTCGCGAAACCAGTAGGCAGGTTTGATTCCCCCTAGCCCCATTTTCTTTTCCTTTTTTTTACGTGAAACCAATAGCTATAGGGTGAGGTTACATGTTCGAATCCTGGTGGCATCACCTCTTTAAAATGTGTAAATTTCCAGATTTCATGGTTAAGCTTTATCCTAAAATAATATTGCATAGTTGCTGGAAATTTTAGTCACTCTTCAACTCATTTTCATCAACATTTTCACATGATTCAAAGGGTTCATTCATAAATCGTTTTGATACATTTTTAGGCGCATCAACCATATTTCATTACAATGAACATCATATTTTATACCCATTTCACACATAAAATACACATAATGAACTTGTTAATTCATACGTCTAACAGTGAGCTTATTCATTGCAAAAGTTCACTGCCAACGTGCACCCACACACATCATTTTTTTTTATCATACACTGCTTGTAATTTTCGTGATTTCACGTACATAAACAAATTCACATTCAATACGAAAACATCATACATGCCTAAATCTACCAGCACAAAATACCCAACCAACGAAGTCATTTGGGAGCTAGTGACAAGGATATGCAACGGGGGAACAACCTTAGTTTCGGAGTGAATATCTTAAATCGTAAAGGGCCTCTTAGGAAAGGGACCAAGAGAGAAGAAACCCATACTTTTTGACGTCTAATCCACGCACAACCTTCTGTCCAAAACCCTCTCCAATCACGTCCAACGCTGAAACTTTCACCAATCCTCGACGGAACACCGCTCCCTTTTGCCTACCATTTTTGGTTAACTTGCTTTTTTAGAATTTGTGTTTGTTCTTCAAGTATGAAGAACTTTTGTTGTTAAAAAGTTCTTCAGTTTTCTTTTGTTAGGCAGAGCGTGAGAGAATGAGAGTTGAGAGATGTGAAAGAAAGTTGAGTGACGTGAAAGAGATTTATCAGGATTAGGAGTGTAGGTTTGAATTTGGTCAAAGTAAGGTTTAATTTAATTCATAAAATTTAATTTATTTAGATTAGGTGAAATGACCATTATGCCCTTACAAAAATTTAGATTTTTAATCAACAATTAAATCCTTAATTTGATGCTTCTAGTGGGGCTCGAACCCGAGTGACACCCCATTTGCAAAAATGGGTCACTTCGGATCGTCCCAACCCGAATTTATCTTTTAAATTAAATTAATTAATTAATTTATTGATTTCTCAGGGTAATAACAATATTATTCTTGGCTTAGAAAAGACCATTTTACCCCTGGACCCTCAAAACGTAAAATTTCCTCTTTTAAGTCCGGTAAAGACTCTTTCGATTATATCTTCATTTTCGAGAGCCTCACATGGTTGGTTCCAACCTTTACAAGCTCAAATAACTCCAAAAGTTAGTTGTCTTGGTCGTAGTAAGGGTTCTGAGGTCTTGTTCTACGCGTATCAAACCGTGTGAACCTTGGTCTTATCGCAAGCATTCTTCACACCTTAAGTATATATCCTATTCATTTTAGGGCTGTTACACAAATCTCTTCGGGAGAATCGTTGTTTCCTCTTTACTTAAATGTGAAAACATTTATAAACTTTCAGGGAATACTTAGTTCCCTTAAACGTTGAACATTTATAAAGTTTCAGGGAATACTTAGTTCCCTTATACCTTGTGAGAAATGAATTCAACTCTTTACTCTTTTCTTAACTTGAAACCTTGAGTCTTAATCAACCCTTAGATAATAGTTAGTTCCCTTATATTTATTTGAAGGAAAGACTTCAACTTGTTATTCTTTAGTTTAATTTGACACTTGATTCTTAAAACGAACTTAAAATGTTTCGTAAAGACTTTTGAGAACCTTTAAGAACTTTGCTTTGACTTACTTCTTAACTTTAGACTTTACTCTTAACTTCTTTGACTTTGAACTTAACTTTTCTTGAATTGGATTATGGATTCAAGGTTATGATTTGTGTTCTTTGATGATTTGTAGGTGTTTAGAAAATATTTGGAGTAATTAGAATCATTCGAAGGTGTTAATATACCTTAGAAGGAGATACGATGTTGGAAAACTTACTAGAGAGGTATCCATTCACGTTTGTAACTTGCTAAAAGACTTTTAACATGACTATGAAATAGGAAAAACCATAACTAGATATTAAGATAATGACTAATAGAAAGCTTATCTCCTAACAATCAACTGAAGTCTCAAGCCCATTCAAAGAAGATCTTGATACATGTAACAACAATTTTCTTCGATGATGAAGATGGTTTATGTTGATTTCTACACAAAGATCTAAGATATAATTTATATGACTAATGCTAACTAGAAAAACTTACACGGGCAGCATAAATAGCTCAAGAAGGGAATTCTACGGAAGTGTCATCATTTTAGATTTGACTGCCAAAAGATGATTTTTTTCAAGAAAGTTCACATACAATGTCAGTTATGCTAAATGCAGGCATTTGTAGAGAGGATTATGCATCTGTGTGTAAAGGACATGCCCAACAATTGAGCTGCCGGTGACTCATGTTGCCTTTATTTTTCCATCATTCTTTTGTTCTAGTTACGACATAAGTTTTGTCTTTAGTTAATACATCTCTGTTCAGTTATCTCAGTCATTTCCGTTTGAAAAAACATCCATGTAACTGATTGAAAAAAGATGATAGATGAAATGTCACATCTCGAATCACATTCCTCTGTTTAAATATTCCCCAATACTTTTTACTATTATTTGATATACATATCTTATATCTTTCGGTGCAATTTAGTTCTTCATAAAGTTTAGCTTGATGTGCTTTGGTGACACACATAAATCAGTAGTTTTTATAACATATCACCTTAAAGATTCAGCCCGTAATATTCTACCATTGAGTATGTGCGCGATATGGGGTCCTTAATTATGTCATAGGTCCTTATTTCCATTCATTTGCTGAGTATATTAACTTAATTTTGCCATTAAGA
The DNA here is from genome assembly GCF_001406875.1 of Solanum pennellii. NCBI lineage: Eukaryota > Viridiplantae > Streptophyta > Magnoliopsida > Solanales > Solanaceae > Solanum > Solanum pennellii. The sequence continues at coordinate 32,743,991 of NC_028641.1, forward strand.
TTCTTAGTAGTGAGAACATAAAAACAACTAAGCTATTTCATGAGCTATAATATTCTCATATTAAAAGAACAACACTATAATAATATGGGATGAAAACATAAATACAAAAAGGGGATTTCGAAGCCTAAATTGGGACCTTCAAGAATCATCATACCATGAATATTCCAATTTCATAATTAGGTCTTTAGCTATTACAATTAGATGAAAGAGAAATACAAAACAAAAGGTTACGGTAGAATGTTGTTTTAGGTCCTAATTTTGTTGGACCTTTTCACTAGAAGTGAACCTTAGAAAGCAATTTGAGCACTAAACTTGAGATTTATGATTCCAACAAAGCCCAATTTCATAACCATCACCCAACCCGGATCCTTGAATAATTTGATGCACCATACAGAAAAGTTATCACTATTTAACTTACATAACTAAACACTTTTACCTTCATACTTCTTAGGACATTCTCATTAGTTACATCCCACACAAAAACACACACCCTGCAACCATTCTTCAAATTTTGGTCATGCCCAAGCCTAGTATCGAAGAATGTAGCCAATTATTTGGATAAATGGAATCATCTGCATTCCCATATTAATCTCAATGGGTTGATTTTTTATTGATCTGACATGAGTTTTGTAGATCAATTTTTGGGGCAAAGCATAAGTTCGTTATCGTCACTAGTTATCGAGTCACTAAATGTGGAGTGTAGTGAACTATGCAAGCTTCTTCTTCAGATTTTGATGGAAAGAAATCAGCCAAGAAGGTCTTCTTATTGGTAAGGAAATGCCTCTGATCAAACATTGAAGAATGCGAGGAAGGATACAATTTTAAAGAAAATAAAACACTGAAAATGAGAGAGGAGGCAGTAACACCTTATAAAGACACAAATTAGGTTTTCTATTCCAACTTTGAGCGGGAACCAACGAAAATTATTACTTTTTTTAGATTTAAATTTGCTTCATAAGTAACTTTAGGAGAAGAGTAATAAAATAGGATATATGTGTGATTATTATTAATATTCATCGATAGTGTAGAAATATTTGTACATTGAAGTAGGAAAATCCAATATTTTGGTCCTAATTCTTCAATTATTTACACAACTGTCATTCAATCTTTTCTTGAAAATAAAAGTACATAAAAGTAGGAAATTTTTGAAAATCCAGATATTTTAATCACAAGTACAAATGAAAAAAATCGAAGCCTAATTCCTGAATCGTGAACCTTAAAAAATAATTTTAAAATTAACTTTGATAAATTAGGTTATAGGTATAGCCTAATTTCATCACGAACACCAAATCCTCTATCCTTGATCAATTTCACGATGATAGAGAATATTCGTCATTATTCAACTTCCTAAAAGTAAAATTTTTATATTCATACTTTTTAGTGTCATTATTCTCTATTATATCCGACTAGTAAACATACATCCCACTCCCATTCACCAAACTTCTGGCTAGTGATGAATTTCATATGGAAGAATGTGCATAAACATCGTAGAAAATTGAATCTGCAACTTTTCAAAAGTGAGCTCTTCCTGGGTAATTTTTTTCCCTATATGACTCGTGGTATTCTAATAGAACATCATGGGAGGGCTTTGTCACAACCAGGGAGCACCCCCTAGATGTAACTCCGTCTTCGTCCTCGAAGAAACTTAGACTAGCCCTTAGTATACATCATGATATATCATAGATAGCAAAATGCGAAAAATTTAAAACTTTTACATAGTGAAATATACTTAGTCTTCTAACTTATCATATATGGAGTTTACATAGACTCATCATTTTTTAAGCATACTTAAGCTTCTCATTTATGCAATATATCCAATCTATAAGATCATCTAACAATAGTCTCACATTAAACAATCTAATAGAGAATTACAAAGTTTGGCATAGACCTCACACTAGTAAATTATGTCACTTATAGCCTTACAACAATAGTTTCCAAAATATAAGGAAAGAAACGATTGTCTTAGACATATCCAACAATAATCAAGCTAGATAAGTGGAATCATCCCTGGACTTGAGGACTCACCAACAACTTGGGAAAAGTTCCAAGTCTTCCATGCAATCGGTCTAGAAGCTCTTCAATGGACGGAATCTACAATGTTAGGGAAATGGAAAGAAATATAGGCTACTACAAACCACATATACTAAGTATGGCTACTCTGCATAAAATCATCAATGCATGAGAAAAGGAATAATTTAGTCAAAATCATACTTAGTATCAAATAACCTTAACATGCAGTTATATGGAACATCATAAATCAATCCAACATAATATTATCCCAACGTATTAGCAACCCAAGAAGTTCTTGTGCAATGCCAAGAATAGAACCCATAATCGTATCCAAAGCTAAGTATCACATTAAGTCACCTACTTCCTGTATACAACATAACCTCATATATCATCAAGACTGTTTTATTCATAAGATCATATATAACTTGACCTACATAACATGTAATAAACTTAATCATAAAAGAACACTAGTAGGACCTTTCCTTAGGATCCTGCATGTGCAATATGTAAGAGATGTCCCATACACTCCCTCACACTATGTACAAACCTTTGAGAAAAACACTAATAAGAGTTCACATACTTAACCTTTTCATTTATTTTTACATTAGGGAAAGAATTGCAATAACCGACATTAGACCATGTGAGCTACATGGAATCTGGTGTTCCACTGCAACACCGAAAATAGAGGGTGAACACTTGCCCAAGGTGTAACCTTTCGTACATAGATATCTTGGTGTATCCAGTAATCTAGAGTCCTATGTGGGAACACAGTTATGGGTCAAGGAGATTGTTACTAGAAATCTTGACATTCTAAACGTGGAGGTTTCCATCTCATGAGACAACACATATCTTGGGAATTCGAACTTGTTAAATGTGAGGAAACCCATGTGGGGAGCCGAACGTACTTAATGTGAGACCCCTATCTCATTTACATGCCCTTTCAGTGCTAAGCATTTATTCTCTTTAATAATCATCATACTCATCATACAAGGTCACATTTGTCTCTTCTAGACTCCTATGCAAACATATCATCATAATAGGTAATAGGTCTTCATAAGTGAGAACTATTCTTTCACTTCAGAAATCACTTACAAGTGAGTAAACCTTTAACTCAACACTTTATTATAATCATGAGGACTTACTTTCAATCATATAATAATCATATCATAACATGCATACATACTTCATAGCAAATTAAATTGTCTAGGGTTAAGTATGTGAAATACTTGTTATCAACATCAAAACCACACATTAGACATAGGAGCATTACTATCTAAGTAACTCAAATAGTCTCATTTCATAACTAAATTAAAAAAGAATCAATCTTCATACCTTTCTTGCCCTTTCAGTGCCTTCATACTTCAATTACCAAAGAACACATAACCAATACATAAACAAGGTAAATTCAAAACGTAATTCATAAAAATTATCATTCTACATAATCCACATACTCATCATCTTCCACAATTTCCTTAGAAAGATATAATGAGTTTAGTGGAGAACAAGGGTCCAAGTGAAAATATCTAGTGATTACCAATAATTAACCATCAATACTTTGTTAAACAATGATAAAAGACCATAATTCGTCATAATTGAATAAAAATTTCATTTTGAAAAGAGGACCCATGTCTAGATTGAAATCCTAGACTTGGGGAAGTTTGAAAATCATAGTTGAATGAGCCTCTTGGGGAAAGGATCCCTAGAGTGAAATAAAACATACCTTAGGGATGATTTTGCCACGAATTTGAGATAGATTCCTTGATGAATTCGTCCTTCTCTTGGAGCTATAGTGTTCCTTCAATCGAGGTTTCAGTTTGGGGAGAGAGAAACTAAAGTGAAGTTTGAGTGATTTGGGTTTGGGAAATAATGGGGTGTTAGATTAGTTAATTGACTTAAGGTAGTTATATAGTCCTAAATTAATAAATTTAAAAAAACTAAGCCCATAATTAATTAATTAATTAAGCACTTCCCTAACCACCCTAACTTAACAGAGAATTAGACGATGAAGTGGGATTCCAATGATGGAACCCCGTCTACAGTCCGTAGACCAGACCACGGTGCCGTACTGGCAGTCCTTGGTTCATGTCAAAGAGACCATTTTTGGAAAATGTCTAAGTCTTTACTAAAGACCACCATCGATGGGTCGTTGACCCATCGACGACTCATGGTTTGGTTTGTCGACTTCCACTATCCAAAGACTCCTTTTAGGGTCAAATGCAAGGGTCCTCCACTAGAACCCTTGGGGTTGTCCTTGGGGAGTCGTACCCAAACGTTTCGACCCTAAACATACTCTACTATGCTTGTATCACCTTTTTACCAAATTTTACTAAATTCTCACTCGTAAATCCCCTTAAAACATGCCAAGGCACACTAGCTCAACTTTTACAAATCTCCGGACATCATGGTTGTTTCTTGGTATTTTTACTCTTACACTTTCTAATTGAGCTTATTAATTTTGTTTAGGCTTAGAAAAATTGTTTTAAGTCTTCGTTAATCTAGTGTGGCTCTCTACTAAGTCATGAACTTTAGAAGTGTTACATTATCCCCCCTTATGAATATTCGTCCGCGAATGACATCTAAAACTTTTTTCTTACTAGAGGAAAGACTCAATACTATCGGCCCAACAAACAACAACAACAACTCATAATGACTCATAGTTTATAGGAGCACTTCACAACTCTATTCAAAACATAACGTGGCATTACACATACCAACTTAATTCACAATTTACCACATGTAAGAGATGAATACTTCATATCACATAATGAGGAACTACCTTCTCAATATCAACATGATCTCAATATGAACATCAAGAGTTACAATGCAATCAACATGCTCAATACAAATTTCATAAGGCAACTATACGAGTACAAGTTAATAAGAGAGCATTTTTCATGAAAACTCATTTTTAGCATGAACCTTTGACAAGATATGCACATACTTTGAAAGGCAAGTTAAATTCACATTATTCATGATTTCTTCATTTTTAGGAGGAACTAGTAACCCAACTTTGACTAGGAGTAAGAGGAAAGAGATAAGGGTAGCAGAACTTCATGTCGGCCTCGACCTCCCATATTTTACCCTCAACTAGATGATTTCTCCATAGAACTTTTACGAAGGCCATCTCTTTGTTCCTCAACCTTCTGACTTGACAATCTAGGATCTCAAATCGGAACCTTTTCATACGAAAGATTTTCATTCACACCTAACCCTTCAATAATGAGAATAGACATCGAGACGCCAATACAGTTCTTCAGAATAGAGACATGAAACATGGGATGAATCAGGGCTAGTTCACATGGTAACTTCAACTTATAAGCAACCTTCTCGACCTGTTTCAATATCTCATAAGGGCCGACATACCCGGAACTAAGCTTCCTTTTTTACAAATCTCATCACCCCTTTCATGGGTGAAATCTTCAAGTAGATCCTTTCACCCACTTACAATTCAAGGTCTTTACTGCAATTGTTGGCGTATGATTTTTGTCGAGAATAGGCCATTTTAAACCTATCCCTTATCATCTGAACCTTTTCTAAGGCCTCATAAGATTACCTAGGGACCAAGGATTGAAGACTCTCCTACCTCAAACCACCCAACCTAGGACCTACATCTCCTACCATAGAGTGCTTCAAAAGTGCCATAAAAATACTTGAATAGTATCTATTATTGTAGGAAAACTCTATCTATGGTAGGTGATTGTCCCAATTACGCTTGAAGTCTATAACACAATCTCTCATTATATCTTCTAGGATTTGTATGGTACACTTTGCTTGACCATCCATTTGAGGATGAAAAATGGTACTAAATTTCGCTAGAGTACCTAAAGCCCTTTTGGAAAGTTCTCCGAAAATGAGAAGTGAATGGGGCACCTCTATCCGAATCATGGACAAAGGGATCCCATACAAAATCACAACCTCCTTAATGTACAATCTAGCATATTCCCCCGCTGAATAAGAGGATTTGATGCAAATAAAGTACGCATATTTTGTCAATCTATCAACAATAACCCATATTGAATCATTTTGCCTACGTGTCTAAGGTAAGCCAACTACGAAATCCATATTAATATCTTCCTACTTCCCTGTAGGAACATTCATCACTTGAGTTAAACCTCTCTGTCTTTGATGTTCAACCTTGACATGTTATAGATTAGGAAATTTAGCCACAAACTTTGCTATGTCCCTTTTTAAACCTTCCCACCTATAGACCTCTTGAAGATCACGATACATTTTGGTGGTACCCGTATGAATAGTATATCGGGAACCATGGGCCTCTTCAAATATGTGTCCCCTTAGACCATCCACATCGAGTACACACAATCTACCTTGGTACCTATGTAACCCAGCCCCACTTGGGAGAATGGCTTGTTGAACTTTCTATGAACCGATTCCTAAAATTCGGTCAATAAAGGATCAAGACGTTGCTTAGACTTCACCTCAACAACTACAGATGATTTAGAGCTATGATGAACCATGGAACCTCTCTTTAGAGGATCTTTTAACTGAACAACCAACCGGGCCAATCTATGCACCTTTTTCACCAAGTCCTTCTTATCATCGGGAACATGGACTACACTACCCATTGACATTCGACTTAGATAGTCTACAACAACATTGGCATTGCCGGGGTTGTAGAGAACACATATGTCGTAATCCTTCAAGAATTCCAATCATCTACTTTATCGAAGATTCAACTTATTTTGAGTGAACATATATATTTAAGACTTTTGTGGTCGGTAAATTCATCCACACGAACATTATAAAGATAATGCCTCAAGATTTTCAAGGCAAAGACTACAACCACTAATTCATGGTCATGAGTTAGATAGTTCTTTTTGTGCACCTTCAGTTGTCTAGAGGCACAAGATATCACCGTATCATCAAACTACTCGAGAAGCGTCACAATACATACGAACCCTTGGGTACCCTCCGGTAAGGTCAACATCGGAGCGGAGATAAGCTTATTTTTCAAATCTTGGAAACTTCTTTCACAAGATTCCAACCACTCAAACTTAACTTTCTTTTGGGTCAAGGTTGTCAATGGAGAAGCGATAGATGCAAACCCATTAACATAACTAGGAACTCATAATGACCATACCTAGTTAGAAATGTTGTTTTAGGTATGTCTTCACCTCTCAACCTAAGTTGGTGATACCCCGACCTCAAATCAGTTTTTGAGAAGGAGCTTTCCCCTTGGAATTGATTAAACAAATCTTCGATCCTAGGGAGAGGATACTTGTTTGTTATGATAACTTTATTTATTTTCTGGTATTCAATGCACTTAAGGGATTTGTCCTTCTTCTTTTCAAAATACACCGGAGGGCCCCAAGGAGAAATACTAGGTCTTATGAAACCCTTGCAAGTAAATCTTTGAGTTGAAGCTTTAGTTCTTGCAACTTGGCCAGATCCATCTTGTAAGGAGGGATTGAAATAGGTTTCATATCCAATAATAAGTCTATGCTGAATTCAATTTCCCATTCGGTAGGAACTCTATGCACTCTATCGGGTAAGACTTTTGCAAAAACCCCTCACTACGGGTGTCGAATGGAGGAATATCTGATTCAAGGTCGTTGACCCTCACAACATGGTAGAGACAACGCTTAGATATCATCTTACAAGCTTTTAGACACAAAATCATTCGACATTTAGGGATTGAATTACCCCTTCCATTCTAATATGGGTTCAATAGGAAATTGGAACTACACTACCCTTAATCTACAATCAATGGACGCAAAACACGCATGTGACCAATTCATCCTCAATATGACATCCAAGTACAACACATCAAGCTCTATCAAATAAACCAAAGCAACTCTATTGGGCAATATTATGGGACAACTTCTACAGACTACTTTTGCAACAACAAAGTCACCTAGCCGGGTAACAACAGAAAAAGATTCAATAAGAATATTGGGTAACACATTAAACTTTTTATCAACTAAAGGAGTTACAAATGATAAAGTAGCAGGAATTACAAATGACAAAGTAGCATCGTGATCTAGTGAAGCATAGACATTAATGTAGAACACTTGTAACATACCGGTGACAACATCAGGAGACTCCTCCTCTTGATAACCCCTAGAGCGGAGAGCATAAAAGTGATTCGTCTTAGGAGCATTGGATTAGGAGCACTTGCTTGTGCTTGACTATTTTCTCTTTCTTAATCCTTCATAATAGGACAATCCTCTTCATGTGACCACTCTTACCACAACTATAGCAATTTCATGTGCCATTTAGACATTTGCCATCACGTTTTTTTTATCACACTTCGCACAATTAGGTTTCTCAAAATAGGTACCACTTACTTTTCCCTCTTGAGGATTGGGTATAGACCGTTTAACTTTGCTGATCCTTGGAGAGGTAGAAGGGCTCTGATTGGGGAACCTTTTCTCAAACCTTGGCTTATCTTGCACCGCAAATCTAGCCCTAGAAGAATTTCCATCTTCGGCCCTTGTCCTTTTCAATTCCTTATAAACTTTATTAATCATTTTCTCCCTAATTTATTCGGCAATAACCATAAGACGAGATATGTCCATGCTAGGAATCAACGTGGCTTACCGACATTCATTAACCACAAGATCAGATATCCCAAAAACAAATTTTTCATCTCAGCCCTACATTTCTCCATAATGGTAGGAGCACACTTGAATAATGAGTGAACTTGAGCCTATAATCCTTCACAAACATACCCCTTGGCATAGGTTGATGAATTCTTGCATTTTCCTCTCCCTTAGTTCCTAGGGAAAGAGCCTATCAAACAAGGTTGCCTTGAAAGTTCCCCAAGTAATCCGGCCTTCTCTAACCGGCCTCTCATTCTTCCATTTATCATACCAAACTTGAGATACATCATTAATTTGATAGGTGTCTAGCTCTGCATTTTATTGAGAAGACACCCCCATAGAATCTAGTACCTTGAACTTTAACAATGAACCATTGTAGGTCTTCTTCCACCTTTGAGCCAAAGAAAGTAGGGGGATTCATCCTTGTGAAATCCCTTATCGTTAATGCGATTGTGCTAGCATTTGGGTTCACTTGTACCCTAGCATCCCTAGCAAATTGAGTAGCCAACACTTTAGTGAAGCTAAGAATGTCTGCCGTTATCTCAACATTAGACATAGCCCCTTCTTTAAAAGGAATTGGAGGGTTTTGAGGAGCTTGAGGGGGAAACACCTCATTCACATTCTCCTCTTTGGCCTTTCAAGCTTTGTTTCTTCTTGTATTCATTTCCTATAAGCACCAAAAAGAGATTAGAAGATAAGTACATGTAGAGTTAAGACTCTAGAGGCACGACTTCAAGAATACCAACAAGGTGAGAATTTCTTAAGCATCATATATCCTCCCATATATAAGTGTGGTGCGCTTCATAATTATGAACAAGACTCAACATAGACTTGGTTTAGTTAAATATCAATCCTATGATAATTCAACCTCATACTCTGATACCAAGTTTGTTACAAACAGGGAGAACTCCCTAGACGTAACTAGAGTCTTCGTCCTCAAAGAGGACTTGGTCTAGCCCTTAGCATGCATCATCACATATCATAGGTAGAAAAATACGGAAAATTTAAAACTTTGACGTAGTGAAGTACACTTAGACTTCTTACTTATCATATATGGAGTTTAGATAGACTACTCCTTTATTGAGCATACATAGGCTTCTCTTCTATGCAATATAGCCAATTCATAAATAGTATAATGATAGTCTCAAATTAAACCATGTAATAGAGAATTATAAAGTTGGGCGTAACCCTCAGACTAGTACAATATGCCACATATAAGCTTGCAAGAAAAGTCTCCAAAAGATAAGGAAATAAACTATTATCTTATACATATCCAATACTAATCAAGCTAGATAAGTGGAACCATCCACAGACTTGATGACTCACCAACAAGTTGGGAAAAGGTCCAGGCAATTGGCCTAGAAGCTCTTCAATGTCCTGAACTTACAATGTTGGGGAAAAGGGAAGAAATATGGGTTCGTACGAACCACATATACTAAATACGACTCTTATGCATAAAATTATCAATAAATGAGAAAATGAATAATTTAGTCGAAACCATGCTAAGTATAAAATAACATTAACATTCACATATATGGAACATCATAAGTCAAACAAACTTTATATTATTCCAAGGTCACGACCAGGAAGCACCCCCTAGAAGTAACATGACGTCCTTGATCTCTCGGAGGTCTTGTACAAGCCCATAGACATATTCATTGTATCGTCATACAAAATTAGCGAAAAATTTAGAAGTTTTATAGAACATTGTATGCTAGAAACATCACTTCATATAAACATAAAATAAGTCATAATACATTGTTAGACTCTTAGTTTCTTTTGCCTTATTAGACTCACCATCAATAGAGTACAATAAAGACGCGACCCTTAATAATATAAATAATATCTTATCTATTACATATACTTTAAACTATTTCATAATCTTAAATAAGAACTTGATATAAGAAATCCTTGAATCATAAAGATCCCTTTCTTTGAACTTAGGAGATCTATCCAAGCTCCTCACTTAGGATACGTTCTCTAGCCATCACCACCTATAATTTGTGTAAAAAGATGAAGAATAATGGTATTAGTACAAGAATGCACAAAGTATGGCAACCATGGAAAAATATGCATTCAAAGAGGACACTTAAATATAAATCATGCTAAATAGTGACCCATTCCACCATCCACACTGAAGCAACACCTTTAAGGTCACCAAGGGGAAAACTCATACAACCTTCATTTACTTAAACACAAACCTTCACAAAAAACATATCATATCATGAAATATATACTTCACATATGACCCAACATAATTCATGAACCTCATATAAACTCATTTAAAGGTAAAATGCAATTCAACACTACCAATAACATCATAAGAGACAATTAGTCAACATTAGCATGTTAGGATTTGATTTTATTAGAACATAATACGACCTTACTCTTAATTGCAATCTATGTGTAGTAGTGCAATGTACATGTAAAGCCCCATAACCGCATACATACTAGGTAAACTCACAAAGGGACCACAAGAATTCCATTTATTTCATATGTATACATGCCAATTATAGTCAACTACATACATAAGTAGGATCTTCATCATATGAAAAATAAGACTAACATTATGCATCTTAAGTGAGACCTCATCATAAAAACACAATAGGACTCACACTATGCATATTATCATAACAAGTAGGTTAATACCATTAGGTCATTCATAAGAGACACATACATATACATATAGAACACCTTCCCTGAACTTTTCTAAAGAGATACTTGTGCAATGCATAGGTAAAGTCTCATGCCCTCACCTACACTAAGCAAATTCCCTTAGGTTGTCCTAGTTAGGGTTCACTACTTTATAAATATTGTCCAATTAGCTTTAGAGAAATCCTAGCCTTAACCTACAATAAGACCATGTGAACTAAACATGGAATCCGGTGTCAACGGCTCACACCCAAAGAAGGGTATCCTACTTGCAAACGTAGAACATTACCATCATACTATCATATTAGGTGGATCAACTTGCTAAATCCTATGGGAAAACATAGTTAAGAAACTAGGAGATGTGAATTGGACCCTCTACATTCCCATTACCATTGGAATCCTGATGAAAAGCCATGGGGTGACTCTCCCTCTACGGGGAGTTGACACCTCATGTAGAAATATAGGTGGATCTCCCTCCAAGGGGAGTCAACGCCTCTCATTGTCAAGTTCGCTAGGTGCTAAGCTAAGTTCCCTTTGAAAAACCTTTATTAACATTATTTTCATTAAATAAGCTTTAGAGAATTGACCCCTGAATTGGTTAGCTGATAGTTTATAGATGATATCATCAACCTAGATCATGTGAGAATATCCTTTCACATGGACATAGCATATATATCCCAGTCTAGTTTAGAGTACAATTGGTCAAACCTTCCAAAGGAATTTTAATTACTAGTTTATCATACATACCTCATTATGCATTCGTTCATGTGTGTGTATATGTTCATATATGAGGAAGCCTATCCCATACTACATTTAGATACTACACATATGCATACTTCATCATATAATACACTTAACATCATAGCATATACATTTATGTTCATTGCTTAATCATGAATTCATATTCATGTATATAAAGTAATCACCCTAGGAATTATCCTATAAAGGTACACATGTGCAATATATAGGCAAAGTCACATACCCTTATCTATACTAGTTCACCTATCAAGTTATCCTAGTTCAGATACATTTTTATACTTTGGTGGACATTTAATTTACATGCATAGTAGTAGGTATCAGAACATATTAAAAATATCCTTTCATTAAACACTATGAATCTATCTTACTCATTGATATGTATAAAGTGGGAGTGTGTGTAAATTGGCCAACATGATCACATAATGGCTATCAACATAGTATTGAGGAAGCCACCCTATTAAGAGCACAATACACAATCATGCATAGACCACATATCACATTATAGCATAGGATACAAGACATATTCATCATTTACATCTTCAACTCCTAACATGCAATAACCACATATTAATATAGGGCGTTTGAAGGGGTTCATCCTTCAGTAGCAAATTCATTAATGTTAAACATATAGACCACATCTAACCTTGATAACATCAATCACAATAGCACTATACCTAGAGCATGATACTAGGATTAAAGACTACACGAAACCATTCATACGTGTGATAATAATCACCACAATTCACAGTATATCAATTTCATTCAAGGCCATTATCACAACATATATATAGTTAGACAAGAAGGTAAACACCTCCACCATAAGTGGACCATACCAATCAACAAAATTAAATGTTAATTCTATACTAATTAGAGAGATCTAAGTCAACTTACTAATACATCCAAGCTATGATCACCGTTGATCAATTCTCAAAAATTCATCTTTAATTGACATAGATAAACATTAAAGTTATTAATTCATTACAATCTAAACATAATCCAATCATCATATAATAAGAAATAACAAGATCTACATTATATCATAAATTGAGAAATTATGGAGACCATGTGTTCTTCATGGAATTAGATTGAAATTCATCTTAAAATCACTTATTAATCATAAATTCACCATTAGAATTCTTTCGAAATCAATTTGACAATGAGCCCATGGCTAGATTAAAAATTGGGAATTTCGGTCTTTGAATCACTTTTAAAAATCTTTGATGAACTCCTTAGATGGAAGGTTAACTAAGGATGAATGATTACCATACCTTATTGGTTGAAGACCAATAAGAAATTAGAGACGAAACCACAAAAATCTAGACGCTCGCTTGAAGTTGAATTTTGGTCTCCAATGTAGGTTTGAGAGAATTTGAAAGAGAAGAGAGTTTTGATATTTTCATATCTTATTAGGTGTTTATTTTTACACTTGGGAAAGGGGTTAATAAGTCCTAGAAACTGTTTATAATCGACACCCAAAGTTACCAAAACACGCACATACTATTTTGGACTTATAGACATGTCAAACTTAACTTTCATTTTTGAAATTTTCGTCAGGGAACAAGTCCACGTTACGGAGTTGTTCCCACATGATTTTATGAATTAATTTTTTAGACAGTAGAGTCTGAGATGTTTCTGCGACGCGGACATGTTCCTTTCATGTACAAATTCTGCTGCCTTCGGTAGCTTGTTGGCCAATGGTTGGGTCCTTCTCAAGGAACCCTAGGGCGGTCCTTGAGGAGTCATGCCGGGATGTTTTGACCCTCAACACAATAATATACATGTTATGTTCTATCCTATCATTTTAGGCCCCAAACAGTACTTAAAACATGCAATGGCACACTAGAACACACAAGCACGTCTAAAGAGTACCTTCTGAATGTCTTGGACGTTTGACCTCCAATCCACTTTAAATCAATCATACATAAAAAACTTAATTAACATATTTTAAACCTTTTTAGGACATGTGAGACCGAGATACCTTAATAAATATTGAGGTTTCTTACAATATCCTCCATTTGTGAACATTTCTCCTTGAATGACAGTTGAAAGACTTTAAACACTTTCAAGGACTCAATGAACCATAGAGCATCTCACAATATTCCAACACATCATCACATAATAGTTAATGCACCAAACTTACAAGGAATACCATCTTCATACCATCAAGCTCTCAATGCAACACAAGCAAGTAGTAACCTTCACTCACTAACTCCTTAATGCATCAAGCATATGTTCTTCTCATGTTCATAGGAGAAAAATCATTCTCCTAATAATGACATGGTATTTAAATTTCATTTCACTAAGAGATCAACATGCAACAATCTTTAAAGCACATATAGTCATAGTCAACATTATCACTCAAGAGGAAATTGCACAACTCATATAAATTGCACATTGGCCATAAGTAAGTTGGACCAGAAAAGATCCTTACCACCTAGACAAAATACCATTTAGGCCTTACCTAACATCTTCATGTTTATTTTTGCTTAAGGAGGTATATCCTTCTCCTTTACATACTCACATGTCATCTTAGAATTCATATACAAGAAATTCACAAAGGTCAATTTATTTTAAAGAGACTCCTCTTTTAACCAAGGCATGCTCATACTTCCTTCCTACTGAAGTCAAAATGGTAAATCACACCACACACATCACAACAATAGAAGTTTTTTCACATAGTTTTAGTTTCTAGCATGACACTAGTTTTCATAAATATATATCAATTTAGTAGTTTCTAACAAATTATAGGCACGCATCAAGAACACTATTTAAGCATACCATCATTTCTCAAGAGTGAGCCTACATTAACACTTCCCAAGTGATAAAAGTCACAAATTTTTAAAAGGGCTCATCATTTTTTATTTAAAGGTCTAAAACACCAAACACAACAAGTGACATCAAGCATGCTCCTTACATTATCTCATTAAGGCTAATGCACAATTATCATATTAAGATGCACAATCAACATGAGAAAAACATGAATTTTATCAAAATCAATTTGCATAAACTAAGAGCCTTCCAAACATGCATAACATAGTGTCTATTAAGACATGCACAAGATATGGAGAACATGAAACACTTCTACTTAAAGGCAAGACTCCTATCAAACCAAGATACTTAGGAACTCTTTGGTTTCAAGCTTGAGTAAGAATAGAAGGAAATGGTAGGGAGATCTATCACCTTAATTATCACCTCATAATCCCCCGCTTAGGGTAAACCTTTTTAGGAGCAAATTATCTCAACCTTAAGAGAACCTTAGCTTACCAACGTTAACAACTAAGCACATCATCCCTCTCTTGGGATCTAAGCTTATGAAGACCCTTCATTAACATCATCTAAAATTGATTCTCAATATAGTGAAGTTCAAGGGAACTTAACATAGGGACATCAAGGGCACTACAACTCTTACCATCTAGGAACATTATCCCCTACTTGGGGTAAGCCTAACCTTATCATGTCCTTAAACACCGAGGTCAAAGCAAGACAAGACCGAACCTATAAATCCTCACATAAGAAGGTTCAACATCCTTAAGAGTATTCCCCTCCTAATCTCATATCAAGGAGTCTATTCTCAACCATCAAGAGGTAGCACTCTAGCATCATCATTCCTCTAAATTTAACACAAAAAGGAAACTCATAACAATCAAGATAGGTCATACTAGCCAATCATACAAGGCCTTAACTATACCATGAATACCAAGGGTAACTTCATATCTTCATCACATTCTACCACCAAGTCATAACAATGTAAGTATTTCCGGATTAAAGGTTACAAGGGGTATCAATTTGATGGAAACTTCCAACCAATAATGCCTAGATACAACCTAAGCATTTTGTTCAATTGGCCATGCCTAATAGTAGAAGTTAACTAACCTCATCAATGTAAGTGAACATCAATTTTCTTTTTCCCTTTTAAGAATTAGGGATAAATACTACCCTCTAATGTCAACCTTAGGGTAAAACATAATTCCAACCTATAGAATATAACCCTTTTATTCCCTTTTTTCCCACTCTTAGAATAGGTTTTTAAGTGAACTAGCCAGCTAGTCATAAGGATTCGCCCATTAACTAGAATACTTCACAATCACCTTATAAGGTTCAACACTCATCTTCCCTCTTTAGGAGAAAGTCTATGCAAAAGACTCCAATCCACACAAGGCAACTATAAAGCATTTCTCAATAACAAGGCAAGGATGAAACATTTACACATTTTAAAAGGCACCATGCATCATTAACTATTTACAACATCTTACTAAAGCATTTCAATCCTATACAATAACACTACACTATTATCATACCAAATTATATAGAATTTATCGTTACAAAGGAAACTCTATTTAAGCATAACAACTATTAGCAAGATATAACCATATCATGACATAAATTCTCACATAACATGTCATTTCTCATAAATCATAAATGTAGCCACAAATGGCATTACATCAACAATATACAAAATTAACCTTCAACGGTGCTTTGAATAAAAGAATAAGTTGATTCTATTTCGACTCTTCCTTAGAGAAAGACGATCAAACAATTCCCAATCATGGTCCTTGCGGATCGGATCATCCATATAATATACAAACACATACCAATCAAGCAACAAAACAGAAGTAAGCATCAAAACTCACCTTTTCTTTCTCAAGTATTTAAATAGCATCTCATCCAAGCAAATACATTTAAAAGACCACTGACAAGAAAACAGAAGAGAGAAAGATCATATAGAGTTAAATTTTATGGCACGACACAAGACTAGTGAAGAAAGTGAAACTCTATTGTCCTGTGGCCTCTTGTTTATACATGTGTCGCGACTCACAACCGATGTTTAATACTCTACTTGGCATGGCAATATGAGACTTGGACCCTAAAAATACTTTTTATATCCTTGCTCTAATACCACGTTTGTTAGAACCGGAGATAACCCCCTAGAAGTAACATGGCGCACTTGACCTCTCGTAGGTCTTGTACAAGCACATAGACATAATTCATCGCATTGTCATAGGAAATTAGCGGAAAATTTAAAACTTTTCATAGCACATTGTATGCTAGAAACATCACTCCATATAAACATAAAATAGGTCATAGTTAGACTCTGGGTCTCTTTTTCCATCTTAGGCTCAACATCAATAGAGCATAATAGGGACACGATCCTTAACAACATAAAATAATATCTAATCTATTGCATATACTTTAACCTATTTGATAATCTTGAATAAGAACTTGACATAAGAAATACTTGAATCATAAGGATCCCTTTCCTTGACCTTGGGAGATCTATCCAAGGTCTTTACTTAGGTGACATCTTTTAGCCATCACCACCTACACTTTGTGTAAAATGATGAAGAATAATGGTATTAGTACAAATATGCACTAAGTATAACAACCATAAAAAAAGATGCATTTAAAGAGGACATTTAGTTAGATATCATGTGACATGTCTTCTTAAAGAATCTTCTTGAACAATTGATATAATAAGCACAATATAGCTTACATACATTATATAGATATGGACACTATTCATGACAACTTACCAAGACACATAAATTGCATTCAAGCACATACATCATGTTCATAACACTATCTTCTTCTACATTAACTCCTTGACCCCTAAGTAGCCCTTAACTAATGCTTTAATGCAATACATCAAGAGTATCCCATTTCACCAGCTGTATTCAAGCATCACCTTAAGGTCACCAAAGTGAACATTCATACAACCTTCATTTACTTAAACACATACCTTCATAAAAACACAACATATCATGAACATATACTTCACATATGACCCAATATAATTCATGAATCTCATGTAAAAATCATTCCAAGGTAACATGCAAGTCACCACTACCAAGAATATCATAAGAGGCAATTAGTCAATATTATCATGTTTGGACTTAATTTCATTACAATATGATAAGACCTTGTTCAACATTCCAATCTAAGCCTACTAGTGAAATGTACATGTAAAGCTCCATAACCTCACACATACTAATTAAACTCACAATGAGACCACAAACATACCATTTACTTCATATATCAACATGTCAACTATAGTAAACTACATCCATAAGTATGACCTTCATCATATGACAAGTAAGACCAACATTAGGCATCTAAAGTGAGACCTTATCATATAGACATAATAGGATTCCCACTATGCATAGTATCATAACAAGTAGGTCAATACCATAAGTTCATTCATATGAGACACATACATATACATATACATATACATATCGAAAACCTTCCTAGAAATCCCGTAAAGAGCTACTTGTGCAGTGCATAGGGTAAATTCTCATACCCTGACCTACACTCAGCAAGTTGCCTTAGGTTATCCTACTTAAGGTTCACTACTTTATTTCCATGGTCCATTTTACTTTGGGAAATCCTTGACATAACCGATAATAGGACCATGTGAGCGAAACATGAAATCCAGTGTGAACCCATCACACCAAAAGGAGGATATCTTACTTGCCAAGGTAGAACATTAAAATCATCCTAGCATATCAGGTGGATGAACTTGCCTGGTCTTATGGGGCAACATAATTAAGAAACTAGAGGATATTTAATGGAGCCTCTCCATGCCCATTAGCATTGGAGTCCTCATATCACGAAAAGCCATGGGGTGAATCTCCCTCCAAGGGGAGTCAACACCTCTTATTGTCAAGTTCACTCAATGCTAGGCTAAGTTCCCTTTTAAAAAGCCTTTATTAACATTATTTTCATAAAATAGGCTTTAGGAGAATTAACCACTCCTATGCATAGATGATAGGTTATAGATGAAGATGTTACTTTCATCAACCTAAATCATTTGAGAATATCATTTCACTAGTACATAGCATATATAGCCTAAGATAGTTTAGGGTACAATTGGGCAAACCTTTAAAAGTAATTTTACTTGCTAGGTTATCATACATACTTCACTATGCATTTGTTCATGTCTATGTATATGTTCATATATGAGGAAATCTTTCGCATAGCACATTTACACACTAAAGGCATAAATTCCTCCCTAAACTTGTAATGAAAATTCAATTACACACTTTAACTATCATAAGGATATATTACCACCTTAACTACTGCAAAGTGAATTTAATACCACCCTGATACGTGCAACACCACTCTCAGAGCATGAAGTGTATTACACTCGCTGCCACATCAGCACCACGCTAGAAATTGCATTTTTAAAAAAAATTTACTTTCTTTTCATTATTACTTATGTTTTAATTTATTAATTATAGTTTACACTAATTTATTTCTAATCAATTATTATAGTTTTCTAATAATTATATCTTCTTCATAGCAAAATGCTAAAGAAGAAACTTTTAGAAATGACCATCAAAAATATTATCCGAAATCTGGAGTTTAGTCGTAGAGTTGAAGAGTTCTTCTATTCCAAAATATTCCCACAAGAAGATTGCTTCATTTTTTTCTTTCAATTTCTTCCATTGATTGGTCATGGAAAATGAGCTTCCATTGTTATCTGTTGCGGTTTGTATTTGTAAATATCTTTCAAATCTGGACATATATTTCTTTGTTCATTATCCATGTTTTTATGGAGGTTTCTTAAAAAATGAAGATAACAGAAAAATAATTTTCTTCACATTTTCAATCGATAATTTTCTTCACATTTTCAATCGATCATCCAATTCACTCAAAATGTCCAACAAAGCTCCAAAAATTGAAACCTCTAAAAAATTTTCTTCTATTTAAAGTAATTTGTTTCTTGGTTGTTTCTTATTATTGATTTATTTTAAGTTTAATGGGGTGTGAAGAAGATGAGGATGGTGGGGTGTGAAGAAGAAGATATGTGGGGGTGGGGTGTAGTAAATATTTTGAATTTTTTTACTTTCTTAATGACCTGACGCGATCCTTTTTTTAGTAATAATTATTATTTTTCCATGTCAGCTTTAGGGAGTAAATAAATTTAATTTTAAATAGTAGAGGTGTGTAATAGGTCGTCATGATAATTTAAGTATATAACTGACTTTTCGGTACAAGTTTAAGGAGGAATCTATGCCTTTTCCCTTCTTAAAATCATAGCATATGCTTTCATTTTCGTAGCTTAATCATGCATTCATATTCACGTACATAATGTAATCACCCTCGGAACTATCCTATCAAGGTACATATGTGCACTGTATAGGCAAAGTTCCATACCTTTTCCCATACTAGTTCACCTATCAAGTCATCCTAGTAAGATAAATTTTCAAACTTTCATAGACAAATAGTTTACATCCATAATAATAGTTATTAGTACTTATGAGAAATATCCTTTCATTAGAAACTATGAATCTATCTTAATCATTGAAATGCATGAGGTGGTGGAAGGTGTGTAAATTTGTCAATATGATCACATAATGACTATCAACATAGTACTGAGGTAGCCACCCTCTTAAGAGCACAGTACAGAATCATGCATAGACAAGATATCACATTATAGCATAGGATAAAAAAGATATTTATCATTTACATCTAGGACTCCTAAAATGCAAAGTTCACACATTCATATAGCGTCACATAAGAGAGGGGTCATCCTTCAATAGCAAATTCATCAAGGTTAAGTGTATAGAACACATCAAACCCTAATAACATTAATCACATTAGCACTATACCTAGAGCATGATACTAGGATCAAAAACTGCACCAAACCATTCATAGGTGTGATCATCATCACTACAATTCACATTACATCAACTGCCTTCAAAGCCATTATCACAACATATAAATAGATAGAAAAGAAGGTAAACACTGCCACCATAAGTGGACCATACCAATCAACACAGTTGAATGTCAATTCTATTATAATAAGAGAAATCTAAGTCAAATCACCAATACTTCCAAGCTTTGATCAACATTGATGAATTTTCAAAAATTCATAATCAATTGACATAGATAAACATAGAATTAAGCATTTCATTATAATCTAAACGTAATCCAATCAATATATGATCAAGATCACAAGACCCACATTATATCATGAATTGAGAAATTATGGAGATCACGGGTTCTTCATGGAATTTTATTAAAACTTATCTTAAAATCATTTATTAATAATAAATTCACCATTAGAATTCTATTGAAATCAATTTGACAATGAATCCATGGCCAGATTGAAAATTGGGAATTTTGGTCTTTGAATCACTTTTGAAAATAATTGATTGAACTCCTTATATGGAAGATTAACTAAAGATGAACGATTACCATACCTTATTCATTGAGATTTGGGAAAAATTGGAGAAGAAACCATAAAAATCCAGCCCCTAGCTTGAACTTGAGCTTTGGTCTCCAATGTAGGTTTGACAGAATTTTGAAAAGAATAGAGTTTTTAGATTTTTATATCTTATTGTGTTGGGGTTTTGACTTGGGAAAGGGTTTAATTATGTCCTAGAAATTGTTCATAAAAAATTCCAAAATTTATCAAAACACCCCTATACTTATTTGGACTTTCAGACATGTCAAACGTAACTTTCATTTTTGAAATTGTCGCCGGGGAGTAAATTCGCGTCGCAGAGTTGTTCCCACATGATTTTTGGAATTAAATTTCCAGAAATTAGAGTCCGTGTCACATCCGGGGAGCACCTCCTAGAAGTAATCGGTTTCGTCGTCCTCGAAGAGGACTAAGACTAACCTCTTATCATTCGTCATTACATATCATAGTTTAAATTGCGAAAATTTTAAAACTTTTCATCCACTTCCACATTAAGGTTTACATATACCTTTCTTTCACACATAATATATATGCATAGGGAGTTTACATAGAATCGTGGCATAGGAAGCACTACACATGCTTCTACTTTTATTTCACATACTTATTAAAGAAATATAATCTCATATAAAGTCTAAGATAAGTCTCATATTAAACCATCTAAGTCGAATACAACATTAGGGATCAACCCATACTTTATTACAATAAAGGCATCATATAGGCATATACAAAGTTATCAAAGAAACAGAATTAACTAAATTGTCTTTAAGACTAAACGATATCCTATAGCAAGATAGTGGCATCGCCCTGGGAAAGTGAGGACCTACTAAACTTGGAGAATAGGATTCCAAGCCTTCTTAAATGGCCCGATAAAAGCTCAATGGCCGGAACCTACATTTTGTAGTAAACATAGAAACATGGGTTAAGTACATCACTTGTACTAAGTATAGGCATATGCACATAGAAAATTTGAAAGCATGCATGAGAAAGGGACATTTACTTTGGAAGACATTCCAAGTCATTTGAAAGTCTTTAATGCACATTCAAGAGTCCATATAAGCTAATAATCATATTTGCATTAAGACAATAGCATCTTCAACACAAGACCAACATCATCAATTATAATCAAGTTATCATGTGTATAGAATCTTAGAACCTTAACCAAAGCATCTACAACATCATGTTTATCATAAAAACATGTATAAGAGTTCATAACATTACAACATATACAAGACCCTTACTCATAATGCCACATCAAGTCTACACGTGTAATGACAAGTAAAGCCCTATAACCGTACTCAACCAAGTAAACCAAATAAAGGATCATAATCATTGCCTAACATCACATAATATAGCATCAAGAGTAGTCATCATCATGCTTATCAATATAGATCAATAGCATATTCATACATGAAACCAACATAATATAGTATCATCAGCATGTAAAGTCAACATATGCATATTATTCACTTTATAAGAGCATAAGAACATAAGAACATCCTTATAAGACTTGCATCAAGTCTAACAAGTGCAATTTATAAGTAAACTCTCATACCTCTACCTAGACTAAGTCAAACCCCTTAAGTCATCTTAGTAAGAGTTCACTTTATTACTTCATATTACTTTTGGGAACATTTTCCTTAACGACATAGACCACATGAGCTAATGTGGAATCTGGTTTCATGAAACAATACACCGAAAGAGGCCGGACTACTTGTTAAGGTAGTACAAAAACATGAACATTGCATTCTAGGTGAACCCAATAGCTAGTATTTCTATGGGGGGACACATATTTCAATAACTAGGAGATATTACTTGGGACCCTCTTTATGCCTTTGGCATTATAGTCTCCAATATCATGAGAACAATAGTGAACCTACCTTCCCTACTTGGGAAGATACACTCCTCATTACTAATCACTCAGTGCTAAGCTAGAGTCTCTTTTTGAAATGTCTTTATTTAACAATCATAAATTAGTTTAGTCTATAGGAGAATATCTCCTTGTATAGTCATAGTAATTAGATCAATGGTAATTGCATGAGAACATCCTTTCAATACAACCATCATATGGGAGATTAGCACATTAACATTATCATATCATAGTAAGGCAGATAGGTACTTCATATTCAACCTTATATCATTACATCTTAAGAATTATTTCACAACCACATAATCAATACATTTCAATTGCATCATCATACCACACATACATAATCAAATTACAAAATATACTTCAATTGAACTTCATCACCAAGTACAAGCCATCACAATTGAAGTACGTGTTTAGGATAACAATGACTTACCCAATCTCCTTCAAAAGACATTATCATGGTCTTACCATAAACCAACAAATTTCATCCAATACTAGGTGTAGTAACATCATCCAATAATAATTAATATAATAACTAGACCAATTGCATCATCATTATCCCAATCAACTTCAATTCATAACCTAGGGTTAGGGGAAAAGGGTTCAACATGAATTCTTACAGAAATAGACCCAATCCCAACAATACATTACCCTAGGCAGTCTATGAACGAATTAGAATAGATATAGTTAGTCTTACAATCAATACATTCATCAATTCCCATCAACTTATAAGCAAGATGCAAGATTTGGAGAATTTGGGGAAAGGGACATGATCCATGAAAATTTCCCACAATTGTTATCATTTACTGAAAAATCTACACTTAATTAGCCATGGGTAATCACAATTAGTCATAATTAATCAATTTCAAGTTTAAAAGAAAACCCATTAGAAGAGTAAAACACATTGGAATCGGGTGATTTAGAAATCATCTTTGAAAGTAACTCTTGGGGAAAGGAATCCGAGGAGTGAAGAAATCATACCTTAATGAAGCTTAATGTACGAAATCCAAGATAAATACTAGCTGAATTGGTCTTCTTCTTCAAGCTTTCATGCTTCTTCAATGCATGATTTTGGGAGAGAGAAAGTAGAGAGAGATAAGAGCTTTTGGGTTTTGTTTTGGAATTTGATTAAGGTGAGTTACAAATGATTTAAAACTGATCCTTAGTGAATATATAGTCACCCCCTAAATTACCAAAAAGACCCCTCATTTAATCGTGTTGTCTATGTGACGCTCAACAGCCTTCATTTCTTGGCTGCACGCAGGTTGGCAGCCTGCTTGCCCATGTTTGGGTCCTCCTCAACGACCCTTCGGGGGGTACTTGAGGAGTCGTTACTATATATTCGAACCCTTTATACCATATTTAACCTATTTAAAGTCTTGTTACAATTTTTAGAATTCATATGACCCTCCCAAACCTTCACACAACATAGGGACGTCTACTAGTTCAATTTCGCTTGTTTTCGGACGTCATGGACGTTTCTTGACGCCTTGCTCTAAAACTTTCTAAATGTTTTATAAATATTATTTTAGGATTATAAAAAGTGTTTTAAAGTTTAGTTCATCATCTGATATCTATCATAGGTCATGGACTCTCGGAGTGTTACAGTCTGCGACATGGAATCAGAATCTGGTCTCGGGAAGAACAAGCCGGCGACGTGGGCATGTTCCTTTCATTTACAAATTCTGCTACCCTGGGCTCCAATGGTTGGGTCCTCCTAAAGGAACCGTTGGGCGATCGTTCAGGAGTCGTGCCCTGACGTTTTGACCCTAAACACGATCATATACGTTTTAGGGTCTTATCTTATCTTTTCACACCAAACAATACATAAAATATGCAAAAGCATGCTAGAACACACAAGCACGTCTAAAGACAAACTTTCGGTAGTCCTGAAAGTTCTTGGACGTTTGGCCTCCAATAAACTTCAAATCAATCATACATGCTGTAAAACACTTAATGAACACATTGCTAACATTTTTAGGCGTATGTAAGGCTCTAGATACATTAATTCATTTTGAGGGTCCTTACACCCAATATATCAGCAACCTAAGAATACTTGTGCAATGGTAAGAATAGAACCCCAAAACCCTATCAAAAGATAAGTATCATATTAAGCCACCTACTTCGTGAATACAACATAACCTCATATATCATCATGATATGCTTTAATCATAAGAGCATATATAACTGGACATACATAACATGTAATAAACTTGATCATAAAATAACACTACTAGGACCTTCCCTTAGGATCATATATGTGCAATGTGTAAGTGAAGTCCACTGGTCTCCCTCACACTATGTAGAAACCTTTGAGAAAATCCCTAATAAGAGTTCTCATACTTAACTTGTTCATTTACCTTTATATTAGGGAAATAATTGCCATAACCGAAATTAGACCATGTGAGCTATATTGAACCCTCTACTCCCACACTGGAAAGAGAGGGTTAACACTTGACAAAGGTGTAACCTTTAGTACATATATATCTAGGTGGATAGACTAAGCTAGAGTCCTTTGTGGGAACATAGTTAAGGGTCTAGGAGATTGTTACTAGAAACATTGACTCACTAAATATGGAGGTTTCCATATTAAGATACAACACATATCTTGGGAATCCTAACTTGCTAAACGTGAGGAAATCCATATGAGGAGCTGGACATACTAAACATGATATCCCCATCTCATTTATATGCCATTTACGTGCTAAAAATTTATTCCCTTTAGTAATCATCGTGCGCATCATACATGTTCAAATTAGTCTCTTCTATACTCCTATGTGAACATTCATCATAATAAATCATGGGTCTTCATAACTGAGAACTATCCTTTCACTTTAGAAATCACATACAAGTGAGTAAACCTTTCACTAAACACTTTATTATAATCGGGAGGAACTACTTTCCATCATATAATGATCATATTATAACATGCACACATACTTCATAGCTAATTCATTGTTTAGGATTGCGATGAAGAATAATTGTTATCAACATCACAACAACACATTAGACATAGGGGCATTACTATCTGAGAAACTCACCTTTAATAATTGAATTCTAGAAGAATCAGTATTCATACCTTTTTGCCCTTTCGTTGACTTCATACTTTAATAACAAAAGAACACATAACCAATAAATAAAGAAGGTAAATTCAAGAAGTAAAACATAGCAATTAGCATTCTCCATAATCCAAATACTCATCATCTTCCACAATTTCCATAAAATCATAAGATATAATGAGTTTAGGGGAGAACAAGGGTTCAAGGGGAAATCTTCATGGATTACCAACAATTAACCATCAATGCTTACTTAAACAATGAGAAAGATTCATCATAATTTAATAACAATTTTGTTTTGAAAAGAGGACTCATGTCTAGATTGAAACCCTAGTCTTGATGAGCCTCTTTGGAAATGATCTCAAGAGCGAAAGAAACTATACCTTAGGGATGATTTTACAAAGAATTTGAAATGTAACCCTTGGTGATTTGTCTTAATCTTGGATATCTAGTGTTCATTCAATGAAGGTTTTAGTTTGGGGAGAGAGAAACTTGAGAGACGTTGGAGTGATTTAGGTTTGGGAAATAGTGGGTTGTCAGGTTAGTTAATTGTCATAGGGTACTTATATAATCCTTATTTAATCAATTATAACCGACCTAATACCCTAATTAATTAATTTAGCAATCCCTAAACACCCTAACTTAATGAATAATTCGACAGTGAAGTGGAGTTCCAACGATAGAACCTTATGTATGGTCCATAGACCAGAAAAGGATGCCGTACTAGCAGTCTAGGGTTCAGGTTGGAGAGCCACTTGTAGGAAAATGTGTAAGTCTTTACCAACGAACACCATCGCGCGCCATTGACCCATATACGGCTCATAGTTTGGTTTGTCGATTGCCACTGTCCACAGAAAACTTTTAGGGTTAAATGCAAGGATTCTCCTCAAAGACCCATAGGGTGGTCCTTGGGGAGTCGTACCCCGACGTTTTGACCCTAAACACGCTATACAATCTGTTTAAGCAAATAAAGTACCTTTAAATTTTTCCTTATATTAACTTTAGTTCTATATATAACCGTTGAGAATTATCATTACGGATAATGTTATATTCAACTATAATGGTTGGTCATATATTTCTCAACCTCATATACAATGTAAGATTATCAACTTGACCAAAAGGGATCTTTATATTATTTTCTAAAAGGCACATGTTGACTTTACTTCTCAAATAGTAAATAGTACTCTTTGTGAAGTCTATATGCATACTATGATTATTGTTCATTATGAGGCAGAATGTCACTAATTTGTGAGAGGGTTAACTATTTCCATCAGGTATGTGTTCAGGGCATCTAGAGAGGTGGATTTCTTATAGTCCATTATGAGCACCACCAAAGAGGTGGAGTTGATGTTGTTAGAAGAGTTTAGGAAGACAAAGATGGCCGGTGTCTTGGTCACTTTTTTTGGTGCCTCATATCAAGGTAGATATTCACATAGAGGTGTACCACCTATGGTATAAAAAGGGATAAAAATTTAATTTTGTACACAACTTAGTATATCGTAGGTGGGATAACAGTGTGTAGGTGGTTAATGAGTCAACGATTTGGAATCGTATAAGGATTTATTTGAATAGATTTGGTGTCCTCAAATGTTTATTTTGCGAAAAACTAATGTAAAACCCTTAATTTCAAGGTATTTGTATAGATGAGCAAAACATGGAAACTTATGTGTAAAAAGGAATAATGAAGGTGAAAGAACAAAGAAACGAAGGTATATTATGATCACCTTATCCACTGGGAGAGTACCAAAGTTGATATTGTCTTGCCTAAAGTTCCAGTATGCTAAGACCTGAGGAGAAAATCAAGTTAGAGAGAGAAAGGAGTAGTCGACGTGTCGCCAAGTCGTTGTTATATGAAGTACTGGATCGCCCAAAGTTACAGAACTTTAAGATGTTGAAGGCCAAAGAAAAAAGGCGATATAACTGACTAAAGGGCGGATCGTCGAGTTGATCAACGATCCCGACTTGTTGCGCCGAATGATCCTTCTCAGAAATTTTTTTGTGACTATAAATACATTTCAAACATTATATTTAGTATCAATCTTTGTAGAAATCAAAATTTTATTTTGAGCATTCATCAGAGTAATTTCTTTATTTTGAGAAAACTTTTTCTTCTCTTTGAAGAATGACGTTTTCCATTTTTGTGAAATTGGAAATGGTTCATTGAGATTCTTCACTTTGGACCTTTGAAAAGGAAAATTTAATCTTACCTATTTGATGGAAATAAAATTTTCTAACGATTCGTATCTTTTTATAAAATTCTTAAATTTAGTTAAAGGAGGTTATTTGATTAACTAGTGGTCGTGTGTAACACATTGAAAATCCGAGACTCATGGAAAAGCCTAACACAAGTGTCATAAGTATAAACAATGTTTCTAAGTCCATTTTTGATAAACATAGGTCATTTAGAAGGTCTAAGAATTAAAATGTCTAAAGACGTCCGGGAAGTTGGTTCAAAGAGATGTTAGTGTGCCTTAGTCTTTTTACTAATTTTTAGAAGTCGGAAAGTATGAAAATGGGTGGAAAGGTAGATAATGGGTGTTTGACTTGTTTCATGATTGGAACGTATGGGTATGACCGCCTAAGGACCAACCAAGGGGCCTCGAGGAGGACCCCTGAAGTTTGATGCAGCACTGACTGGCAGTGTGCATTGATGGGGTAGACGATGGTCCGTAAGTTGCTCGACGGGGCGTCGAGGCCACCGTCATCCGACACTTAGAATGATTTGTGAAGGCCCTTGTTTTCATAGATACTATTACCCTCAACGGAAAGGGACGATGGGGCGTCGAGGTCACCGTCATCCCATACTTAGATAAATTGGAGGAAGCCTCGCCTGCAATGTCTCTGATAGAGATGACGGAAGTGCAGGACGTAGGGGGGGGTGTCCGTCGACCCACCGACGGACCGTCGATGGGGTCTCGTCGGTGAGGGACGAATTTCACTGATGGATTTTAATGATTTCAATAAAATTGATTAACTGGTTTAGGGGTTAGTTAGTGATTAGAGGGAACTAATTAAGTTAATTAAGCTCCTCCATAAATACCCTTAACCCAAAGCCAACTCTCAAAATAAACTCTCTTCCTTCTCTCTTACTTCTCTCTCTATAAGAACCCAACATTGAAAGCTAGAAAGAACTTGGGTTTGGGGGCTAGAAAAGGGTGGATTCTTCATCAAATTGTTGAGAAAAATTAATGTATGGGTTATATTCACCTTTGAGATCCTTTCCTCAAAGGGTTTCTTCAAAATGGATTTCAAAAGTTGAGTTTTCTTATGGGTTTCATTCAATTACGAAATAAAAGTTATGGATTTAGTTGTTATTGAATTCTTAGGGTGATATTGAGTAGATTTACAGGTAATTCAACTTGTTTATGAAAATTGTTGATGGTTTGGTCAAATTGAAGAACATGATCCTCTATCCCTAACCCTAGGTAGTGATCTTCAATTATGTTGTATGTTGATCATTCAATTGAGTTGGTTGTTGATTATATTACTATCCTATGGTGCTATTATGGTTAGATTAAGATCAATTATAGGCCTATCATGCCAGTTCTTGAGATGTGGTTTAGGCTATGAATTATAATGTGAAATTACCTATGTAGCTTGTCTCAAGTTGTGATCTAAAGATGAATTGTGTTATATAGATGCAATTGGCCTTGTTATTCTATTGATTATCATTGTGCTATGATGTTACTCCGAAATTTGGGTTGAGGTATGGGTTGACGGTAAGACCTTGATGATAAGGTATGATAAAGACTTGGTAAGTCTTAGACTCTCTATCTTTACTTCTAAGTGTGATTAATTGTTGTGAAGCTATGATATTACATTGGAGTATGCCTTATATTAGGATTATAGGGTGGTATGATATTGAATTGAAATGTCTTGACTATGTTGTGAGGTTGATTAAGGTGTATGTGCTATAAGGATGGTGAAAACTATCAATGTCCCTTAAAATGTTATGAAATACTAAAGTGTCAAACTCTCTTATATAAATTGTGATGAAAAGACTTAAACTCATATAATTCTTACTGAGCTACTGATGATAATGACTATAAAAGGGGTAAACCCTATGGGCCAAATTCAGTTGTAATTTAGAATTAAAGGCTTAAAGACATTCCAAAAAGAGACTCTAGCTTAGCACTCAGTGAACTAGATAGAGGAGTTTGCTTTCCCACATAGGGAAGGTAGGAGCACTACATTACTCTTGAGATTGGAGATCATAATGCATGGCGCATAAAGAGGGTCCCAACTAAATCTCCTAGTTCTTGAACTATGTTGCCACCAGAGTAAAACTATCTAGTGGATCCACGTAGTTACTATGTTTTACGTTTTGTACTACCCTGGCAAGTAGTCCGCCTTCTTTTGGTGTAGGGTTTTATGACACCGGATTCCACACTAGCTCAGGTGGTCTATGTCGGTTAGGGAAAGATGTTCCCAAAAGTTAAAACGAATTAAAGGACTTGAACTCTAACTTGGATAACCTAAGGGGTCTATCTTAGTCTAGGTAGGGGGATGGGACTCTACTTAGAGATTGCAGTAGTTAGTCTTGAGGGGAGTCTTAGGAGGATGTTCTTATATGTTTATGTTATGATAATATATGATGTATATATATGATGACCATGTCATATTGTGATACTATATGTTGATTAGTTCAATTGTTAATATGCCTTGGTTTATAAGGATAATATAAGATTAAATGTAAGCCTAAATGCAATTAAATGTAAAATTGGACATTGGTAATGTTTTCTTGTTGAAAATACTTGATTGAGTTAGATTATGAGGCTTTGCTTGGTCTTTGCACTTGTTGACTTGATAAGGACCTGTGAGTAGTTGTCTTACTTATTATGATAAGTTTAACTCTTATTCATTCTTGTTATATTATTCCTTGATGTTAGGGTTGTAGTAAACCATGATTCTAAGTGTATTGGGATAAGTATTACCTATTGAGATAGTAAGCGTGTTTGGTTGATCAATATGATTTACTTGACTTTGCGTTGAGCCCAAAAAAGAGTAAAATAGCAATTTTTTAATAAAAAGTCCCTCTTTAGCATGTTTTGCTTGTGTATGTGTGTAACATCTCATACTTAGTACATGTGGAGTACTAACCCCATTTTCTTCCATTGACCCAAACATTTTAGGTTTAGGTCTTTAAAGAGTTTGGAGGGCGTTATCGTTGAAGGCTTGGATTCTTCCTTTCATCTAAGTGGGGTAGGTCCTCAAATTTCGAGGGCAATGCCATTTTATAGCTTTGGAATTTGTTATGAGCTTATTGACTCTATCATTACTTTCCTTGTTATTTGAATATTGTACTTTAATATGACCTATACATGGTCTTGTTGAAGTGATATAAGGGCTATGCCTATATTGTGACATTCGTTTAGATGGTATGAGATGAGACATCATTGAGACTACTTCTATATTTTTATATATATGTGCAATAAAAGTAGAAGGCTATGTAACCTTCCTATATAAAGGGTTTATGTATAGTCGATATGAATATATATTATGTCTATGTATAGGTCTATGTAAACCTCCGAGTAGAGCAAGTAAAAGTTATAAATAGTTCCGCATTTTTCAATCTATGAATGTACTGAGATGAAACTAAGAGGCTAGTCTTAGTCCTTTAAAAAGATGATGACACCGGTCATGTCTAGGGGGTAAACCCGGATGTGACAAACTTGGTATCAGAGCATGAGGTTGAATACCATCGAGTTATGTCTCTCTCTCTCTATTGTGTCTATGTACGTTTGTATTCATAATTGTTAAGAGAGCCACACTTATAAGTAGGAACCTATATGATGCTTAGGAATCACACTCTTTCTTGGAAATCTTATATTGTCCAGATAGAGTATACTTATGGTGTGATTTTGCATCTAATCATATTGTTGTGCTTATAGGAAGGATGAACACTCGAAGGAATGCGGCTCGAAGACTTGAAGAGGAAGTTTCGAATGTGGGAGCTCCTTCCCATTCTGAGCAAGTTCCTCCAATTTAGGAGAATGCTAATGTTGATCATGCCCTGGATAAACCTCCACCTTTGAAGGAGGCGGAGATGAGAGCTATTCTTGCTCAAATGGCCAAATCTATGACTTCCCAAGCACAGGCCGCAACGATTCAAGCCCAAGCTATGACGGCTTAAGCCAACCGGGATGTTGCTCCTCGTCCTCATCAACTAGTCACTATTATGGCTTCTCGTCTAAGGGACTTCACTCGGATGAACCCTCCTACTTTTTATGAGTCTAAGGTTGATGAAAACCCCCAAGAATTCCTTGATGATGTCTACAAAAAGCTATATTCTGTGGGGGTGTCTTCAAGTGAGAAGGACGAGTTGGCCTAATATCAACTCAAGGATATGGCCCAAACTTGGTATGTGCATCGGAGGGACAATAGGCCATTGAGGGGTGGTTCGGTAACTTGAGAGATTGTTAAGGCGGCGTTTCTAGATCGGTTCTTTCCTAGAGATATGAGAGAGTAGAAGGTGATGGAGTTCATCAATCTCCATGTAACAAACCTAAAAATGGATAAGCTAAGTAATGCTTATTGTGTCTAGAATGCCTACAATTAGACCGGGTTCACACGGATTGATGCGGGTAGAACCAGATCTCTGAACCTCTACAATAGCCAAGACAACTAACTTGGTGATTTAGTTAAGCTAGGAAAGGTTGGGTCCATCCATGTAAAGAACCCGAATATGAAGATTTACCCGAATGAGTCTTTACAGGACTTAAAAAGGGGAAATCTTAAGTTTGGAGGGTCTAGGGGTAAAATGGTCTTTTTTTAAGGCTAAGGGTAGTATCTTAATTACCCTAAATATTTAATTAAGTATTTAATTAATATGGTGTACGGGCATTTTGGAGAGGAAGGGACGAAATTGGCCTTTGAGCAAAATCTTGCTCCAGAAGGATTCAAACCTAGGTGGGAGCAATAATTTAATTTTATTATTTAATTTGGTGAATTAATTTAATAAATTGATAATTAATGGATGACTTAAGAAAAAGGAAAATAAGATTTTTACTATAAATTATTATTTATTAATTATTAAACCTTATTTGACTAAGTCTTACCTAAAGTCCTAGCCCTAAGGAAACACTCTCTCTCACATCTCTCCACTCTCACGTTTATCTCCCTCTCTTCAACACTCTCTTTCACATTCTATCTGGTTAACAAAATAGAAACCAAAATTCAGAATAATAACAAAAACAAAAGTTCTTCATACTTGAAGAACTTACACGCATATTACAAACAACAAGCCAATCCAAAAACGTAAAGCAAAAAGTTATATTCTCTTTGGGTAAGGTGTGAGATTCGCCGGTAGAAATTTGGTTTAGGGTGGATTTGGAAGCAAGTTGAAGTGTTGAACGACCTGAAATTAGGTACGGGTTTTCTTACTCTCGGTCTCTTTCCCAAGAGACCCTTCAGGCTAAGATGAATCTACTTGAAAACTATGGTTGTTCCCCGTTGCATGTCCTGGCACTAGCTCTATATGATCTTAGGTTAGTATGACTTCTGGTAGATGATTTTAGGGCTGGTTGAAATTACGTGTTTGAATGTGTATTCGGAATTATATAGGAATGAAGAAAAGGTCCCGAAAATGTGTGATATGTTGACTTGTGAGTGCACGTATGTACTGTGACTTGGTCTCGGCTTAGAGCATGATATTTGGCATGATTAAATTGTTGTATTTTACATGAATGAATATGTTAAAAACGTGATGTTCGTATAAGTTCAAGTTTGCAGAATTAAATGAAAATTCTTGATTGAATGTAATCTTGAAAATGCACCTAAAGATCTCCCTAAAAACTACTCGAATTGTCTTAATGTTTAACGTGAAAGAGGGTGAGAAAATGGACTGCAAAAAGGTGATTAAATTCTCAAAAATAACCATGAAAACTCACTTAAAGATGAACTAGATGTTACACGAAAATTTATCCTAAAATCTAACATCTAAGTTGAGAAAATGGAATGCAAAGAGGGTGAACAAATTTCCAGCATTCTTAAAAAAAAATTTTGGGCAGCTTACTGAAAAAAAAAATCACGTTCTAAAATAATTTTTTTAATGCTTGAGGTCAGTGGGGATTGAACCCAAGATCTAACCATATACATATCATAAAAAATTAAATAATAAAATGTGGTAAGGGGGATTCAAAATGGGGTAAAGCTCAAGTGAAAAGTTAGGGGAAAAATGAAAGAAAATGAAGTGAGGCGTGTGGGGTTCGAACCCACAATCCCTTGGACGGATGAAGGAGAGATGAGAAGAATGAAATAAAGAAATAATAAAAATGAGGTATTTGGGATTCGAACCCACAACCTCTCGGCAGAATGAGAAGGTAAGGAGAAAATGTAAATTAAAATAAGGTGAGGCTGTGGGGATTCAAACCCACAACCTCTTGAATAGATGAGAGACTTGGGAGAAAAATAAAGGAGGAAAAATAAATGTGGTGAGTGGGGATTGAACCCACAACCTCTTGGATAGGTGAGAAAGTTAAGAGATAAATTAAAAAAAAAATAAGGATCTTGTGGGGAATTGATCCCACAACCTCCTTGCCTTAAACAAAAAACAGAGGAGAAAAAGAAACGAAAATACTATGGGAGTGATGGGGATCAAACTAGGGTCCCCCAAATTTGAAAAATTCAATTATCAAGTTTACTATAAGCTTAAGTGTTACTCAAGGGATACGAAATCAGATTCCCTTTCCCAATTCCGTATTGACACATAAGACATACATAAACAAATGTTTAATTAATGCTGCCTCTAAAGATCGAAATCAATTTTTTCATACTTACAAGATGCATAAGTCTTGTACCACATAATCTTGGGCAATATCAATTGCTTACATGCACTATGAATGAAGCCTCATGGCTTGTGTATGTGGACTAATAAGTCCAACATACGTTATAAAGAAAGTGAACCTATGATGTTATGTGATGAATGATGAGACCCAGAAGGGTTAAATAAGAGTGTGAAACACACTAAAAGGACAAGTGCATTGGCATATGATGAAAAGAACATTCACATAAAGCGGTGAGGGATTATGATTAATGTGCTAAAGTAAAAGAATGTGGTGACAACACGATAAGAGGCTAAAGAGAAAGGTGAGAGAAATCTCAAATGAGTCTAAGTAAATGTTACCAAGACGTACTCACCTATAAGAGTGTAAAGTTAATGAAGAGACCAGTCTCTATGAACACTCTAGTGAAAATATTAAAGTTAATGCATACTTAATACTAATGATGAGATGAGAAATCATGTAATGAGCTATGATGTCCTCATGCTAGAATCCAGCTTCCATGATGTATGAGTTTAATGCAGTGGAACTTTATACTAAGCACTGATAGGCTAGATATGAGTGGTGATGCCTTCCTTTGGGAAGGGCGGAGGTTCACGTAAATCTCATGAGATGAGACTGTCCGGTCTGCCGGGTAGGGGTCTCCTTATATCTCCTAGTCTTTGAACCTATGCTGCCAATATGGAGATCTACCAGGGTTCGACTCCCTATACATGCTAGCATGTTTTGGTTCACTTTGGCAGGTGATTCCACCTTTTTTCGGTGTGGGGTTAAACACTGGATTTCATGATGCTCACATGATCCATGTTGGTTAAGGTTGAAGTTCCCAAAGAAAGAATGAGGCCAGCCTTAAAGAATACACATAATAAAATGAACGATACCTAAGGTGTTAGGATAGGATAATAAAGAGGTGAAGTAGACTTAAGTAATGACACTACATTATTCTTGGTCATTGCACACCGAACCCGATGAGATTGTGAAACTACATCCTAGGTATGACTGGTGGTTGCACTAGTATATGAAAGAATTAAAATGAAGTAAGTATGAATGAATGAAGCAGACTCTATGTTTTCTAAAGAAGGCTCCCTAGTTGAGGTCCCATATGTTGAGCCCTCATTTTGGGAAGTCCTAATGTCAAGCTTATGATTCCAAGGTCTCATGGCATATGAAAGAATGATATGAACTATGTGATATGATATGTAAAATGTGTTATGTGCTGTTTGCAAAATGATAAGTATGATGATGCATGTTACTCTCATAGAATAACTATCCTAATTCGATTTTGGCAAGTCCACTGACTTGACTTTCCATAATTCGTATCGTTAGGAGAGAGCTCTTCTTAATCATGCATGTCTTTGGTGTATGTGTGCATATACCCATACTTAGTACAAGTGTGTACTAATCCCATACAAATCTATACATTTAGGTGCAGGCACAGGCGGACGCTAAAGCTTACGATATGACGTTGTAGTTATCCGGACGTGGAGCATTCATCCAGACTTGGTAGGCCCTAATGCTTTCGAGGACACTTGCCCATTATATTCTAGCTTATATATAGGTTTGAGTTAGTGGATTACGTTCCAATAGCATTTCTTTCTCATTTTATTTCAGACATTGTATTGGTGCCATTTTGACAAGTATACACCTAATGCAGTATTTAACTATTTCTTTTATTTGATGATCTTAATATTATGGTTGATTCTGAACGTTTATGAGTTTAAGTAGAATGTCTTATATGAATGTTAAGTAACAAAAAGTTCAAATATGCTAAAATTAACCTAGATGAAGTAACAATGACATATGTAAGCTTGTCTGCGACCTCTAAGAGGTCAACAACGTCAATCTCGTCTGGGGTCTAGACTCCGATCGCGACACTTCTCCTAGGAGGGAGAAGGTTCATGAGTACTTTTTGGAATTTGTGAAATTGTCCAAATATGCTCCTTTCTTAGTCTCCAATACTAGAGATGAAATGAGTCATTTTGTGAAGGGGGTGTCAGAGGACTTACAAGAGGAGTGCCAATCGACAATGCTACATGACAACATGAACATTTCTTGTCTTATGGTTTATGCAAGAAGGGTTGAGGAGGCAAGAGCTAAGAGAAAAATTGGAGATTCTAAGAGGGCTAGGTCATTTGATGGAGTCTTCTTAAAGAATAGGTTTATGATACAAGATAAGCCTAAATTTAAGAAGTGGGGTTCAAATCAAGTCCCTATCGAATTCCCAAGAGCTAGTGGTGATAGGGTGTCTAACCCTAAATTTAAGAAGGGAAAAGGTTCTAATTCACCAATGGAGAAGCCAACTTGTGGAAAGTGTGGTAAAAAGCACTATGGTGAGTGTCTTAAGGGATATAGATTATTGCTTTAGTTATTGCAAGAGTTGTCACAAAATGAGAGATTGTCCAAACTTGAAGAGTCATGACAAGGGTGGTGGCCAAGCTCAAGCATGTGGTTCTAGTGATGCTCCCAAGAAGAACTGCTTCTATGCTCTCCGTTCTAGGGGTGAGCAAGAGACCTCTCACGATATGGTGACTGGTATGTTAAAAATCTTTACTCTTGATGTGTATGCTTTACTTGATCCGGGTGCTACTTTGTCCTTTGTTACACCACTAGTAGCTAAAAAGTTTGATGTTTTACCCGATATTTTGCATGAGCCTTTTCTAGTGTCTACTCCGGTGGGAGAGTCGGTTGTTGCTAAAAGAGTCTATCGAAATTGTCCTATATCATTGCCCAATAGAGTTTCTTATGTCGATCTGGTAGAACTCGATATGCTTGATTTTGATATTATATTGGGTATGGGTTGGTTGCATGCATGTTTTGCATCCATTGATTGTAGGATAAGAGTGGTGAGGTTTAACTTCAAATGACCCCGTTATTGAGTGGAGGGGGGAAATTCTATTCCTAGAGGTCGCATTATATCTTGTCTAAAAGCATGTAGATTGATCTCAAAGGGTTGTTTCTATCACATAGTAAAAGTCCAAGATTTGGATTTTGAAATTCCTCCTATTGATTCGGTCCCCATAGTGAAGGAATTTTCGGAGGTTTTTCCTAATCACCTTCCCAGTATTCCTCCCGAACGGGAAATTGATTTTGGTGTCAATTTACTACCGGAAACAAATCCCATTTCAATCCCTCCATATCGGATGGCTCCGGCAGAATTGAAGGATTTGAAGGCTCAACTCAAGGATTTGCTTGACAAAGGCTTTATAAGGCCTAGTATATCTCCATGGGGTGCTCCGTTGTTATTTGTTAAAAAAAAAGGATGGATCTTTGAGAATGTGCATTGACTACTGTCAACTCAACAAGGTCACCATTAAGAATAAGTACCCTCTCCCTTGGATTGATGACTTATTTGACCAACTCTAAGGGGCGAGTTACATTTCAAAGATATACTTGAGGTCAAGGTATCATCAACTTAGGGTGTGAGGGAAGGATGTACCAAAGATGGCCTTTCGGACTAGGTATGTGCATTATGAGTTCTTGGTCATGTCTTTCGGTCTCACTAATGCTCCAGCGGCATTTATGGACCTAATGAATAGAGTATTTTGAAATTACCTAGATTAGTTTGTTATTGTCTTCATTGATGATATCTGGCATACTCGAAGAATGAGAAAGATCATATGGGTCATTTGAGGGTAGTGTTGCAAACCCTGAGAGAACATCAATTGTATGCCAAATATAGTAAGTGTTAGTTTTGGTTGAGATCAATTACTTTTCATGGACACATCATTTCTAGTGAAGGAGTTAAAGTAGACCCAAGGAAAACGGAAGCGATGAAATATTGTCTTAGACCATTAACTCCGACAGACATTAGGATTTTCTTGGGTTTAGCGGGTTACTATCGGAGGTTCGTCCATGGTTTTGCGTCCATTATGTCTCCTTTGATTACTTTGACCCAAAAGGGTAAAAAGTTTGAGTGGTCGGAGGCATGTGAGAAGAACTTCAAATTCTTGAAAGATAAGCTTACTTCCGCTCCGATGTTGACCTTATCGGAGGGTACAAAGGCTTTTGTGGTGTATTGTGACGCATCTCGAGTGATTTTGGGGTGTGTGCTTATGAAAAATGGTAAGGTGATAGCTTATGCCTCAAGGCAACTAAAGGTGCAGGAGAAGAATTACCGCACTCATGACCTTGAATTACCTGTCGTGGTGTTTGCTTTGAAAATTTGCAGGCATTATCTGTATGGCGCTCATGTGGATGTTTTTACCGATCATAAAAGTCTCAAATATGTGTTTACCCAAAAGGAGTTAAATCTCCGACAAAGAAGGTGGCTTGAGTTGTTGAAAGATTATGATATGTGTGTCCGTTATCACCCCGCCAAGGCTAATGTAGTTGAGGATGCCCTAACTCTGATGACTATGTGTAGTGTATCCCATCTTGATGAAGCCAAAAATGACCTAGCAAGGGAAGTGAATAGGATGGCTAGGTTGGGGATGAGGTTTGAGAGTGCTCTTGATGGGGGTGTCGTAGTTCATCATAACTCTGTGTCATCGTTTATGGTTGAGTTGATGTCCAAACAACACCTTGACTTAGACTTGATGGAGTTGAAAGAATCAGTTCTTGGCAAGATGAATTAATCATTCCCCCATAGGGGGGATGGTGTGTTAAAGTACCAAGGGAGATTGTGTGTTCCCTATGTAGATGGGTTGAGGTTCGGATCTTAGAAGAAGCACATGGGTCCTGCTACTCAATTCATCCAGGGTCGACAAAAATGTACCATGACCTAAGGAGAGTATATTGGTGGGAAGGTCTAAAAAGGGACATAGCGGAATTTGTCGTTAAGTGTCCGAATAGCCAACAACTAAAGGCCGAACACTAAAGTCGGGTGGCTTACTACAAGAGATCCAAATTCCAACATAGAAGTGGGAAGACATCAATATGGAATTTGTAGTAGGTTTACCCCGGACCCAAAAGTTTTGTGATTCTATATGGGTGGTTGTGGATCGATTGACTAAATCCGCTCACTTTATCCCCGTCAAGTCTACATTTTTGGTGGAGGATTATTCAAGAATCTTCCTAGATGATATTGTGTGCCATCATGTTATTCCGTTATCCATCATATCGGATCGGGGCGCACAATACACATCCAGATTTTGGAGGTCGTTCTAAAAAGGGTTAGATATAACGGTGAAGTTTAGCACCGTTTGTCATTCCCAAATACATGGTCAAGCGGTGCATACGATACAAACCCTTGAATATATGCTTAGAGGTTGAATTATTGATTTCAAAGGGAGTTGTAATAAGCATTTACCTTTAGTGGAGTTTGCCTACAACAACAGTTTTCATTCATCCATTTCCATGGCTCCCTATGAAGCCTTGTACGGTAGGAGGTGCAGGTCTCCTATTCGATGGGTTGAAGTGGGTGAGCCATCACTTCTTGGTCCTGAGTTTATCTATAAAACTTTGGAAAATGTTCATATCATAAGGAACCGGTTACAAACGGCATATAGTCGGCAAAAGTCTTATGCCGATAATAGGAGAAGGAATTTGGAGTTTGAAGAAGGTAATAAGGTGTATTTAAAAATGTCACCAATGAAAGGGGTAGTTAGGTTTGGCAAGAAAGGAAAATTGAGTCCTCGTTATGTAGGTCCCTATGAAATCTTGCAGAGGGTTGGTAAGGTTGTCCTATGAATTGAAACTTCCTAATAAATTGGCTTCGGTTCATCCAGTTTTCCATGGTTCTATGTTTAAAAAGTGTATCAGTGATCCCGAGTCCATTCTTCCTAATGAGGGTCTTGGTGTCAAGGATAACCTCTCTTATGAAGAAGTTCCGATTCACATTCTTGATAAGCAAGTCACAAAGTTCAGGAATAAAAAGGTGGTTTCTATAAAAATGTTATGGAAAAATAAATTAGTTGAGGGTGCTACATGCGAGGCTTAGGCCGATATGAAATCCCGTTATCCTAATCTTTCGGAGAATTAAGGTTAGCCATTCATTTTAATGACAATTATGACAAAGATTTGTGTTTCTTGATTTTTGGGTGAAGCATTGCAAAAATAACATTTTTTGAAAACCTCACTGTAAGACTTATAGTGAAGTCACTATAGTATTGATATTAAAAAAATGAAATTTTGTTTTTTGCTTGCTTTGAGTTTTGTTGTGCATTTTGATATGGTGAGTCTTCATGAAATGATAGGTAGCAAGTTGTTAAGTTGAACTTTGTGCTAATTTACTCATATGATGTATGTTGAGCTCATAAGTGTTGTGAGAAGAAAATGCCTCATGATGAAGTGTTTTGCGCCTTAGGTGTGGTAATATGAGTTGTGATATTTGCTTTGTTGAAGTGATATGATTTGTGTTAAATGAATAATGTTGATTGGTTAGGCTACTAGTCTAGGGTGTATTCCTTCCTTTAAATGAGTTTTAGCGTCATTCTGGGACGAATGTTCCTAAGAGGGGGTGGGGGTAATGTAACATCTTGAAAATCTGAGACTCATGGAAAAGCCTAATATAGGTGTCATAAAGTCTAAACGCTGTGTCTAAGTCCATTTTAATGAATATAGGTCATTTAGAAGGTTTAAGAACCAAAATGTCCAAAGACGTCCGAGAAGATGGTTCAAAGAGATGTTAGTGTGTCTTAGTTTTTTTAACTAATTTTAGAAGTCGGAAATGTATGAAAATGGGTGGAAAGGTAGGTAATGGGCGTTTGTGTTGTTTCATGATTGGAACGTATGGGTACGACTCACTGAGGACCAACCAAGGGGCCTCGAGGAGGATCCCTGCAGTTTGATGCAGCACAATCTGGCATTGTGCATTGATAGGGAAGACGACAGTCCGTAAGTTGCTCGACGGGGCGTCGAGGACACCATCGTCCCACACTTAGAAAGATTTGTGAAGTCCCTTATTTTCCTAGCTACTGTTACCCTCGACGGAAAGGGACGACGGGGCGTCATTGGCTCGAAGGGGAGTCTAGGCCGTCATATTCCCATACTTAGATAAATTGGAGGAAGCCTCACCTGCAAAGTCTCTGATAGAAATGACGGAAGTGCAACACAAAGGGGGGGGGTGTCCGTCGACGGGGTGAGGGTTGAATTTCACTGATGGATTTTAATAATTTCATTTAAATTAATTAAATGGTATAGGGGTTAGTTAGTGATTAAAGGAAAACTAATTAATTTAATTAAGCCCCTTTATAGATACCCTTAACCCTCATTAAACTAAAGCCAACTCTCAAAATAAACTCTCTTTCTTCTCTCTTATTTCTCACTCTACAAGAACCCATCATTGAAGGCTAGCAAGAACTAGGGTTCGGGGGTTGTAAAAAGGTTGATTCTTCATCAAATTGTTGAGAAACATTAAGGTATGGTTTCTATTAACCTTTGAGATCCGTTCCTCAAAGGGTTCCTTCAGAACGAATTTCAAAAGTTGAGTTTTCTTATGGGTTTCATTCAATTAAAAAATTGAAGTTATGGATTGAGTTGTTAGTGAATTCTTAGGGTAGTATTTAGTAGATTTACATGTAATTCAACTTGTTTATGATAATTGTTGATGGTTTGGTCAAATTGAAGAACATGATCCTCTATCCCTAACCCTAGGTAGTGATCTTGAATTATGTTGTATGTTGATCATTCAATAGAGTTGGTTGTATATTAGATTACTATCCTATGGTGCTATTATAGTTTAATTAAGATGAATTATAGGCCCATCATTCTAGTTCTTGAGATGTGATTTAGGTTATGAGTTATAATGTGAAATTAGCCTATTTATCTTGTCTTAAGTTGTGATCTAAAGATGAATTGTGTTATAGAGATGCAATTTTCCTTGTTAATCTATTGATTATCATTGTGCTATGATGTTACTCCCCAAGTTAGGTTGACTTATGTGTTGATTGGAAGACCTTGATGATAAGCTATGAGAAAGACTTGGTAAGTCTTAGAATCTCTGTCTTTACTTCCAATTGTCATTTATTGTTGTTAAGCTATGATATTACATTGGAGTATGCCTTATATTAGGATTATACGGTGGTATGATGTTGAATTGAAGTGTCTTGACTATGTTGTGAGGTTGATTAAGGTGTATGTGCTATAAGGATGGTAAAACTATCAATGTGCCTTAAAATGTTATGAAATACGAAAGTGTCAAACTCTCTTATATAAATTGTGATGAAAAGACTTAAACTCATATAATGCTTACTGAGCTACTGATGATGATGATTATAAAAGGGGTAGACCCTATGGCCCAAATTCAGTTATAATTTAGAATTAAAGGCTTAAAGACATTCCAAAAAGAGACTCTAGCTTAGCACTAAGTGAACTAGATAAAGGAGTTTGCTTTCCCACATAGGGAAGGTAGGAGCACTACATTTGTCTTGAGATTGAAGATCATAATGCATGGCGCATAAAGAGGGTCCCAACTAAATCTCCTAGTTCTTGAACTATGTTGCCCGTATAGGAATACTAGCTAGTGAATCCATGTAGTTGCTATGTTTTACGTTTGGTCCTACCTTGTGAAGTAGTCCGCCTTCTTTCGGTGTAGGGTTT
The DNA here is from genome assembly GCF_001406875.1 of Solanum pennellii. Taxonomy (NCBI): domain Eukaryota; kingdom Viridiplantae; phylum Streptophyta; class Magnoliopsida; order Solanales; family Solanaceae; genus Solanum; species Solanum pennellii. Next base: position 32,787,361 of record NC_028641.1, read on the forward strand.
TATGACACTAGATTTCACACTAGCTCAGGTGGTCTATCTCGGTTAGGGAAAGATGTTCCCAAAAGTTAAAACGAATTAAAGGACCTGAACTCTAACTTTGATAACCTAAGGGGTCTAGCTTAGTCTATGTAGGGGTATGTGAGTCTACTTAGACATTGCACTAGCTAGTCTTGAGGGGAGTCTTAGGAGGATGTTCTTATATGTTTATGTTATGATAATATATGATGTATATATACGATAATCATGTCATATTTTGATACCAGATGTTGATTAGTTCAATTGTGAATATGCCTTGGTTTATAAGGATAATATAAGATGAAATGTAAGCCTAAATACCATGAAATGTAAAGTTGGACATGGTCATATTTTCTTGTTAAAGATACTCGATTGAGTAAGCTTATGGGGCTTTTCTTGGTCATTACACTTGTTAACTTGATAAGAACTTGTAAGTAGTTGTCTTACTTATTATGATATGTTTTACTCTTATTCATTGTTGTGATATTATTCCTTGATGTTAGGGTTGTAGTAAACCGTGATTATAAGTGTGTTGGGATAAGTATTACTTGTTGAGATAGTAAGTGTGTTTGGTTGATCAATATGATTTACTTGACTTTGCATTAACCCAAAAAGGGGTAAAATAGCATGTTTTAATAAAAAGTGCCTTTTTAGCATGCTTTGCTTGTGTATGTGAATAAGATCTCATACTTAGTACATGTGGAGTAGTAATCCTATTTTCTTCCCTTTTCCCAAACGTTTTAGGTTCCGGTCGTTGAAAAGTTTGAAGGGCGTTATCGTTGAAGGCTTGGATTCTTTCTTTCATCCAAGTAGGGTAGGTCCTCAACTTTCAAGGGCAATGCCATCTTCTAGCTTTCGACTTTGTTATGAGCTTATTGACTCTATCATTCCTTTCCTTGTTATTTGAATATTGTACTTTCGTATGACCTACACATTGTCTTGTTGAATTGATGTAAGGGCTATGCCCATATTGTGACATTCGTTTAGATGGCATGAGATGAGACAATCATTGAGACTATTTCTATATTTTATATATATGTGCAATAAAAGTAAAAGGCTATGTAACCTTCCAATATGAAGGGTCTATCTATAGTCGATATGAATATATATTATGTGTATGTATAAACGTCCGAGTAGATCAAGTAAAAGTTTCAAATTTTTCAACGACATGAAACTAAGAGGCTAGTCTAAGACCTTTAAAAGAATGACGCGCTGGTTACGTGTAGGGGGTAAACCCGGATGTCACATCGTGTGTCACTTCAAGGGAGTTAGTCTTGTCGCTTCATCATTTTTAGAAATCATTTTGTTATGTTAAAACTTTCTTAAAATCGAGGGAGTTTCTTATAAAGAAAATCACTTGCTCGATTGCTAATTGTTAGTACTAACTAAAGTCACAATCATGATTCTTAGTTGAAGAAGGATAGTGTTGTGCTTAAATTGATTGTGTTTGTGGTTTTTTTATTTTGTTTTGGTTGATGAGAAGCAAATTTTTTAAGTTGGGAGTGTTAATGAGTCGGGGATTTTCGACTCACTTCTATCTTTTTATTATGATTTTGGTTCACTTGAGTAGAATAAGAGGCTAACTATCTAATGATTTATGTTTGTTCAAGTAATTGGTGATTGGAAGGAGTTTGAGAGATTCCTAGATTTTGGGGAAAAGAGTAGAAAAAGAATATAAGATTGGCCAAAATATACTCCCGAATATGGGGACAACACAAGTTCAAACGTTGCTTTAGCGACCACACGGGGATCTATTTAGTGGAAAGGTCATGACTGTCAAGGGTCGCCTTAGCGACCACTTTTGTCTCTTTAGCTATGGACAACACATAGGTGTAGATTGCTTTAGAGAAGGTAAATGCTTATTTTGCGAAGATCTTTTTAGTGATGGCCTTTTCACTTTAGTGAGCGACTGTTGTTTGATCAAGGGCAATGAAGTAATTTCATGAATATAGGACCCCAATTCTGACAAAAGTGGATGGAAAAATATCTTTGAATATATTGGATATCTTGGGATTTTAAAAAAAGGAAGGATACTCCATAGCTTGGGATATGGTTTTGATAGCAAGTTTTCTCACAATTCACTTTTCGAAATGAAGATTAAGTTCTAAATTGTAAAACAGTTAACTATTTATTCATTTCATTGCTTTGTATTACTTGAATTGTGATGTAATTGGTAATATGAGAATTTGGGTTGAGTTCTAGAAATAGACACTTGGTGGGTTTTTAATTTTATTTTTTTGGTTTTGTAATTGATTGAATGCTTCTCATTTATGAAATGAGAATTTGATTATTCAATCAATTTCATGCTTTACATGTTTTCCTATTGATTTGATAACTCCTTGGACTTTCTGATATGCCTTTATTGAGTTTGAGAGGGTCAATTGAGACTGGGAATCATTAATTGGTGCATAATTTGAGGTGTAACAACTCAGACGTTTGATTTTAACTTGAGATAGTTGATTCATGCATTCTATAGAATTATACTAATTGTGGTTGCTTCTTAACTAGGTTTGTCTATGAACGAGTATGAGGTCTGCTTCTGTGAGCTCTCTAGGCATGCTATGGAAATTGTTCAGTCTGAGGTAGAGAGTCACCAATTCGGGAGACGGTTAACTTCCTCCATCATGTATGTGTTCAGGGCATCTAGAGAGGTGGATTCCTTCTAGTCCATTGTGAGCACCGCCATGAAGTTGATGGTCTTACGGAGTTTGGGGAGACCAAGATGGCCTGGTCTTCTGGTCACTTTATTTGGTGCATGATATGAATGTAGATGTTCACACAGTGGTGTAACACCTCGGATATCAAAAAAAGATAACGACGGTCCGTAAGTGGTTAATGAGTCAACAATTAGGAATCATATAGAGCTTCATTTTGATAGATTTGGTGTCCTCAAATGTTTGTTTTAAGAAAAAAATTATGTAGAACCCTTAATTTAAAGGTATTTGGATTGAGGAACAAAACATGGACACTAATATGTAAATAGGAACAAGGAAGCTCAAAAAAACAAAGAAAAGAAGGCATTATGATCTCCTAATCAATTAGACGAGTCGCCAAATGGCTATTGTAACATTCCAGAAAATGTACTTGTCTAGTAAAGAGTCTATTACGTTTTAAGAATATGTATTTGGGTACATAGACATCCCAATGCCCAATATTGAGAAATATTGGGCATGTTAGAGAATATTGGCTTAAGAGTGTTAGCCAATTTCTATGTATTAACAAATAACTTAAAATACACTTTGAAGTTTAGCCAATTTCAATGTACTAATATATATTTTGATGTTGAAATACTCCAATCCAAGCTTGTTTAGCAATTGTGCCTGCAATGAAGACCCAAAGCTAAAATATTCATTTCTTAGTCGTACACATTAGGTACGAGGCATCCAAGTGTCAAGCCTAGGAACCATATCACATTATCATTTAAAAGGATAATGTAGATTAAGCAGTGCCCAAGGACATAGTGAGGGTCCTTGGACAAGAAATATGCAGCAACACATGTGCAAGCAGATGTGTAAGAGACCAAGCCCTAACCGAATTTGGTTATTGCGGTTAGCGGGCAGGTGCACATGCGGGTAAAGCCACATGGGGCCTAGCTTCCTAACCGGTCCTAGGCTCTAAATAACTAACTAACCTAGGATTAACAAAAATAAACTAACTAGTGTACCTGAAATCCTAAAACCTAGCCGGGTGACACTAGCCGGCTAACTAACTAAAAAAACATCCTAGTACCTAACCTAGGATGGTCCAAAGGGGTTGATTATGGTCCAAGTGACTTAGGGGTAGTTTAGTAATTACCCTAGGTCACTTAATTAATTAAATTAGCAACTTAATTAATCAATTAAAAATACTAGTCAAAGCCGAAACACTTGGCAATTTTTTAGGTTTGGCGAAGTCAAATGCTCTCCTATTTTTAGTCAATTTAGGAGGGGTATTTTGGTAATTTAAGTGGAGGGTCTTTTGAGTAATTCATGGGACGACAATATATGTACATTTGGTCAGTTTTAGACCACTTTTACACGTCCCAAATCTGACCAAACGAGAATTATCTCAATCTCTCAAGAAAGCTCTCTTTTCAAAACTCCATTGAAGAACACGAAAAACTTAAGGAAGAAGACGAACGTTTTGAAGTTCCCAATAAGATTTTTGTGGATTCTAAATCCATAAAGTATGGTTTTCACTCTTTTGATTCCTTTCCCCAAGAGTTCCTTTCAAGATAAGTTTTCAAGAACTTCTAATAGAAGGGTTTTCACTCTACAAAATGGATTTTCTTCCTAACCCTAGATTTATGTTTTTTAACGAAAACTAAACATTTTCTAAGGTTAATTTCACACGAATTTTTGAGTATTTGATTGAATGTTTGAATATAATGGGATACATGATCCTTCTCTAAGTGATGGTTTCTGATGGGATGTCTATAATATTTGATAACGTGTAAACGTTAGGGTTGGAATTGAAGGTTTGAATGAACCCTTTTACGACCCGTTTCCCTAATCCTACGCTATGCATTGATCTTTTACATGATTTGATAATTTGTTGACTATGTTACTGAATATTTCACTAGGTATGCTTATGAATAGTGTAAGATGAATAAGGTTCTTCGAAGCAAGAGGTAATTTTTCAAAAGTTGTGATTACTCTACAACGTTTATGTTAGCCTATGAATCACGATGTTATGTTATGAAAGTATGTATGTTTTTTTTATGTGTATATGCTGGGCTATGAACATGTTAAATGTGAGATCGTGATAAGACTACGAAAACGCAAGCTATGCTATTCTCTTCTATGCTTTACACAAGATGACTATGTTATGTTAATTTCACGTATGAAGGGTTGCGATGAAAGGAAATTCTCATCTAATCCTAAAAGTACTCATGATCACGTTTATAAAAGGATTTAACCTCCTGTGAGAACTTAAAGGTTATTTCAAGAAAAGGGACTTAAGCTAAGCACCGATGGACTAGATATGAGAAGTGTCCCTTCCCTAGTGGAAGGTACGTTCTCAATGATTCTCATGAGAATGAGGATGACATGTAATGTGGAACTATGGGTAACTAATACATCTCCTAGATCTGGAGCTATGTTTCCACCATTGGATTCTAGCTAGTGGATCCACCTAGAAAGCTATGTCATGTAGGTTCTACTTCGGCCGGTAGACTACTTCTTTTAGGTGTGGGGAAGACACCGGATTCCATGTTTATATCACATGGCCTATGTCGATTAAGGTGAATGTTCCCTCATGTAAAATGAGAGGCAAGTAAATGAACGTTGACTAGGGTGACTTGAGGAGTCTACTTAGTATAGGTAGGGGTATGGGACCTAGACATTGCACAACTCTAAGGTAAGTCCTAGGAGATTGTTATTATATGATGACATGAAAGTTGTATGTTTATGATACATGATGTCACTCTTACATGAATGTTGGTCATTATGATGTATACTTTATTGGGTTATATTGTTATATGAAGTGATGACTACTTATGTTACAAGTTACATGAAGCAAAGATTTACTTATGGTGTCCTATCTTATCTAGTTGGTTGTGTGGGGTTATGGGGCTTCAAATGCCATTGCACTTGTAGGTTGGGATGAGATCATTGGTAAATGTTTTGTACTTTATGTTTATATGATTTATTGAACATGCTAAGATGACTCTATGAAATTATGTCTTTAATTATTATCATGTTTTATGTTGATGAAATCCTTAATTTGTATACGTTATATGGTATGTGCATTGATGACTTTTATATGACTTAGCATGTTTTCTAGTGAAACGATAAATGATCCATTTTCATGCATGTCCTTATGTGTTATGTCCATATACCCATATTTACTACATGTGGCGTACTAACCCCATAACTTTATATTACTACAATTGTAGGTTCCGACCATTGAAGTTTAAGAAAGCCAGTTTGAAGAAGCTTGGAACTCTTTCTCCAAGTCTTGGTAGGTCCTCATGTTCAAGACGCTATCGTTTATTTTTTAGCTTATAAATACTTTAGTAGATATTAGGATTATCTATTTCCATCATGTTTTCTTTGGATTCTTTTGTATTAAGGCCTATATGGCATATTAACTATTATTGGCTAAGTTCAGATTCACACTCTTTAGATGATGTTATATATGTGAGACAATTTCTTAGAATATAGTATGGTCTATGAATGATAGTATGAAGTCCAAGTATACTTCAATACTATGTTAAAAGTTTTAATATTTCCACAATTTTTACTGATTACATGTTATGATGAATGCTAAGGGCTTGTCTGAGTCCTCTAGAGGACGACGACGCTGGTCTCATCTAGGGTATGTTCTTCGGGTATGACAAACTTGGTATCAGAGCATGAGGTTAAATATCCTTAGGATCAATGTCTCACTAAACCACGTTACCTAGTGTCTTATTTATGGTTGTGAAGCGCGCCACAATTATGGATGAGAGGCTATGTGATGATTAAAACTTCTCTTTTCTCGATACTCCTATGTCGTGCCTTTAGATCTTTGACACTATGTGTCTTTTAGCATATGATTCCTTTATTGGAAGATTCTTTCCAAAGGAACAAAGGGAAGCTAAGGTAAAGGACGTCAAGGAGGTTGATGGTTCATGCTCAACAAGTTGAGGAAAGTCGCCTAAGGAAGAGGAATAGGGAAACTAAGGAGGCAAATTCTTTTTAAGGTAGTTTTTCTAAGAGTATGCTTGATGTTCAAGACAAGACTAAGTTTAATAAGAGGTTTTCAAACCAAGTTCCTTCTAATTTCTCCAAGAATCGCAATGATTGAGGTTCTAGTCTTAACCCTCCAGAGGGGAGAAATGTTGATCCACCAGAAGAGAGACCAACTTGTGGTAAGTGTGGTAAGAAACATGCGGGTGAATGTCTTGATAGGACTAATAGTTTCTATCCTTGTGGCAAAGGTGGCCATATGGTGAAGGATTGTCCTAGTGTGAGAAGTCATGGTAAGAGTAATAGCCAAGCTCAACCAAGCGGTCTTAGTTCTAAAAATCCAAAAAAGAACTGTTTCTATGCACTCAAGGCTAGGGGTGAACAAGAAAGCTCTCCCGACGTTGTGACGAGTATGTTACAAGTTTTATTTGTTAATGTATATGCATTTCTTGATACAGGTGTATATGATGGTAAATGATAGTACTAACTAGAGTTTTTAGAAAATTCCTTCGTACTCTATTCTTGCACTTATGTGAAACATGTATACATACGTTTTCTTGAAATTTTGTTGTCGTCTTGAAAAGAATGATAGCATGGTATCTATTTGATGCATTTTGAGCTTATGATAAGGTTTAGAAGGAAGTTCCTCACTATTTGTTATGAATATGTATCTCTTATATGATTGTGCATCATGAATTGAGTGCTAAGTATAATCATTCGTTATGTGCTTGTTGTGCTGCTAGTATTTAGTTTATTTCCTACCCTCCAAAAGATTTTAATGTTATTCGGGGACGAATGTTCCTAAGGGGGGGATAATGTAACATTCAAGAGAATGTACTTGTCTAGTGAAGAGTCTATTAGGTTTTAAGAATATGTATTGGGTTACATAGACATCACAAATCCCAATATTGAGTAATATTGGGCATGTTAGAGAATATTGGCTTAAGGGTGTTAGCCAATTTCTATGTATTAACAAGTAACTTAAAATACACTTTGATGTTTAGACAATTCTATGTATTAAGATATAATTTGATGATCAAATGCTCCAATACAAGCTTTTTTAGGAAATGTACATGCAATGAAGACCCTAAGCTAAAATATTAATTTCTTAATTCTACACATTAGGTACGAGGCATCCAAGTGTCAAGCCTAGGTACCATAGCACATGATCATTTAAAATGATCATGTAGATTAAGCAGTGCCCGAGGACATAGTGAGGGTCCTTGGACAAGAAATGTGCAGCAACACAGGTGCAACATATGTGCAAGAACATGTGCAACAGACAAGCGACCAAGCCCCAACCGAATTCGGTTAGGGCGGTAAGGGGGCAGGCGCGCGTGCGGGTAAAGCCACATGGGTCGTAGCTTTCTAACAAGTCCTAGGCTCTAACTAACTAACTAACCTAGGATTAAATAAAATAAACTAACTAGTGTACCCGAAATCCTAAAACCTAACCGGGTGACACTAGCCGAGTAACTTACTAAAGAAATTACCTACTACCTATCCTAGGATGGTCCAAAGAGGTTGGTTATGGTCCTAGTGACTTAGGCATACTTTAGTAATTACTACAGGTCACTTAATTAATTAAATTTTATACTTAATTAATTAATTAAAAATCCTAGTCAAAGCCAAAACCCTTATCAAAATTTTAGATTTGGCTAAGTTAAATGATCTCCTATTTTTAGTCAATTTAGGAGGGGCGTTTTGGTAATTTAAGTGGAAGGTCTTTTGGGTAATTAATGGACGACTATATATGTATACTAGGTAAGTTTTAGACCACTTTTACACGTCCCAAATCAATTCAAACGAAAATTCTCTCAATCTCTCAAGAACGCTGTCTTTTCCAAACTCCATTGAAGAACAAGAAAAGCTTAAGGAAGAAGACAAAGGTTTCGAAGTTCCCAATCAGATTTTCGTGGATTCTTCATCTATAAGGTATGGGTATTTAACTCTTTGGATTTGTTTCCCCAAGAGTTCCTTTCAAGAAAAGTTTTTAAGAACTTCAAATACAAGGGTTTTTACTCTACAATACTATTTTCTTCCTAACCCTAGATTTTTGATTTTTAACGAAAAGTAAACGTTTTCTAATGTTAATTTCACACAAATTGTTGAGTATTTGATTGATAATGTTTGAATGTCGTGTGAACTTTACCCTTATATAAGTGATTCTTTCGGATGGGATGTTTATAGTATTTGATAACGTGTAAACGTTACGGTTGGAATTTAAGGTTTAAATAAACCCTTTTACGACCATTTTACCTTCTCCTATGCTATGCATTGATCTTGTACATGATTTGATGAGTTTTTCTTGATTTTGTTATTGAGTATTCTAAGTATGATTATGAATAGTGTCGGATGAATAAGGTTCTTGAAAGCAAGAGGTAAGTCTTCTAAACTTTTGATTACTCTACAATGTTTATGTTAGCCTATGAATCACGATGTTATGTTATGATAGAATGTATGATGTTTTTATGTGTATATGATGGTATATGAACATGTTTAATGTGAGATCATGATAAGACTACGAAAATGCAATCTATGATATTCTTTTGTATCCTTTACACAAGATAACTATGTTATGTTAATTTCACATATGAATGGTTGCGATGAACGGATATTCTGATCTTATCATAAAGGGTTGATCATCATGTTTATACAGGGAGTTAACCTCCCATGACCTATTATAAGTTTATGATGAAAGAAAACTTAAAGGTTATTTCAAGAAAAAGGACTTAAGCTAAGCACCGATGGACTAGATATGAGAAGTGTCCCTTCCCTAGTGGAAGATACGTTCACAATGATTCTCATGAGAATGAGGATGCCATGTAATGTGGAACTATGTGTATCATCGATTTGATCGACTATCCCAATTTATTGCACCGAATGATCCTTCGCAGCATATTTTTGAGACTATAAATACTTTTTCAAATATTATGTTTAGTATCTATCTTCGTAGATATCAAATTTTATTTTAAACATTCATTAGAGTAATTTCTGAGTTTTGGGACAACTTTTACTTAACTTAAAAGAATTGAAGTTTTCCATTTTTGATAAATTGGAAGTGGGTCATTTAGATTCTTCACTTTGGAACTTTGTAAAGAAGAAATTGCTTTAACCATGTTGGTTGAGGACATGCCCTATAAACAGTGAGAGATTTCAAAAAATATAACCATCATTCCACAAGATACATCCACTCATAATGAATCGGTCTAGCAATATTAGCTTTAGTATCTAAATGAAGAGGTACCGTGACATCAAAAAATGAAGGAGGGAAAACATTTTATAACTTGCAAAGTCTTATGGGTATTTCGGCTTCAATACGTTCCATATTTTCAATTCTCAATTCATTTGATCCAAGATTACTATAAAATATAGATAATTCAATAAGAGGTTCACACGCTTCTTTGGTCAACATATCACGAAGTGCAAGAGGAAATAGATGTTGCAAGATAACATGACAATCATGACGTTTCAATCTAGATATTTTTTTATCTTTCGGGTTCACATACTAAGAAATATTAGTTGAAAAACTATCCGAAAACTTCAGATTCTTTAATTATTGACACAATTTATGCTTATCTTCATGAGACAATGTTTAGCATGCTTTTGGAACTTCAATTTTCTCCCCCTTTTGGATGGGGTACAATTCCGGCCTATAATTCATCTCTTGTGAGTCTAATTGAGTGTTAATTGTGTCATCGGTCTTTCATTTGACTAATATAATTTTCCCCATGATATTATCACATATATTATTTTTCAATATGAATAACATCCAAATTATATCATAACAAGAGACACTTCCAATATAAAAGTGCAATAAAAGGTACTTTCCTTGTTCCAATTATCCGTTCGATTTTCATGTGATATCTTCTTTCATATCTAAGGTTCCTCTGATAGTTGTAACCCTTCAAGATCTTGCACATGATTAAGTATAACAATACAACAAACTTTTGGTGAAGGACTTTTCTCCATTACACCATCAAATGACCCCTTCTCACTTCACCTTTGCGATTCTCAAAATCATAACTCCAATGACCCATAAAACACTACTTCTTATCCCTAGATAATCATATTGAGGAAGTGTCTTTATTGCAACATGAAAAATTTTCCTTTTGTACTCCATCGTGATAACTTTTCATGTTCTATAAAGTGATTGATGGTCCATATTAAAGAAGCATGCAACTTAAAATTTTGCTTAGTTAATGCATCATAGGTCTCCATAGCAACTTTCCACAACTCCTACATTTCCTCTATTAGAAGGCTAAATATATATCTCAATTGTATCTCCTAAACCTTTTGGGTCCGGAATAAGCATTAAAAAAATGAAAAAAAATCATACATATCAAGGTGGTAAATTATATGGAATAAGAACAACAAGTCAAATTCTATGTGAGGTTCTTGACTTCCAAAGGGTTGAAATCCATCGCTAGGAAGTCCAAGTCTAGCATTTCGAGGCTCAACCCTAAATGAAGAATGAAGTTCATCAAATGACTTCCATGCGATTGACTAAGTCGGGTGCCTCATTATTCCATCATCAATTTCATTTATCCTTATGCCATGTCATCATCGTAGATTTCTTGGTAGACATAAATAATCTCCGAAGTCTAGACTTTAAAGGAAAATAGTGTTAACTCTTTGATGTTATCTTTTTACTTTTTTTATTCAATGTTTCCCCACTATGTGTATTTATTTTTTATCTCAATGCACCACAAACTTTTCAACAATCGAGTAAGTTGTCCTCCTTCCAGTATACATGCAATCATTAGTACAAGCATTAGTTTTGTTGTATGAAAGCCCAAGTCCTTGAACTATATTCTTTTCCTCACAATATATATTTAGAAAATTGGCACCTTTAAGCAATAACTATTCCTCTTTAAGTATTTTTAATAGCATTGTAAAAGATGCATTACTCCAGCTACCCATACTTTTGATTTGAAGCAATTTGATCAAAGTGGAAAGCTTTGATGCTTTTGAATTTGGTATTATGGAAACTTGAATTCTTTCAATAGGTTGTAAAACTTTTTTGCTTCAACATTTGGTTCCTCGTCAAGTAAGTCATCCCAACCAGTTTGTGTAGTTCCTCTATAAAGATTAGGATATAAATCTCTCAATAGTTTTTCTACTTCATCTTCACTCTCACATTCTTCTACTTCATCATCATCTTGTTCTTCAACTTTATATTATTATTTTGACTCTAATAATGGCTCACCTAAACGTTCTCCATTGTGATACCAAAAAAAATTGTGAATTATTTCATGTTATAGAAAATCTGTCTCAATTATATTATGTGCTTCTAAAGTTGTATTGTAACATTTGACACACGAACATCATATTTTATATCTTTCTCCTATTTTTTTGGAGAGCATAATCAAAAGAATTTTGCACGCCAACCAAGTAGATTTCATTAAGACGATTATCAACAAGTTGCATCCACTGCTTACTAGATGAGTTTACGAGTACATAATAATGTTTTAAAAGGATAAAGAATAACAAAAAAGCTAAGATGCAAACAACTTGTTACGATAAAATACACAAAAATAGGGTTGAAATCTAACGATAGAGTCACTACGATTTATAAAAGGTTATATAGAGTCAATAAGAATAATAAAAGATTGTAACTTTACTTAAAGTTTAGATGTTAGTTCCGGAAGCATGATTATCCTTTAAGCCTACCAATGGTTGGAGCAAGTAATTATACAAAACAGTATATATTACGACATAAGATTATCTAAATAGTCGTTTGTTACTAAAAAGCCTATTTATACATAATTACTAAATAGTTAGTTTACTTGAATCTTCAAAGAAAACGTAAAGAAAGGACTATGAAAATTTGACATCACTAAAGATGTGAAATTAGCATGTTAGTCATACCATAATTATTTTTTAAGAAAACATTGATGTGTTCTTTATATAGAGTAATTTTTTATAGATAAAACTTTGACAAGCAATCATAAAAGAGATGTACATAAATTTAAAAAAATAATAGGGAACTATATCCTATACGCATCATTACAAGCTGTAGAAATTTTTTTGTACTTCCTGAAACACATAATCGCTAGAACCCCACATAGATTTAGTCCCGAGAAATTCATAAGCATGACTTTATACACCTTAAAATCAGGGTACCCCACATACAGTTAGCCGCTAAAATTCAATAAGAATAGAAACATTGCAATTATGAAAATATATCTTGCTTTCAAAGTTAAATGTATAAATATGTACTTCCTGAATGAATATAGCGAATATGTTATAAGATATTTCTTTTTGGCTCGCAAAATATCAACATCTAAGGCATAAAACTAATATGTTATTCTTGAAATAATTAGGATTTTCAAATACAAGACACTATCAAATTATAAGTTCAATTATTTACTCCTTATACTTTGCTTTTAAACAATTCGTTGTCCAATACTGATGTTCAAGAAATGAGTGATCATGACATTAACTGGTGGTGTAGCAAAAATCCATTAATACAATTTATGGAAGAAACAAGAAACTTGATTTAATAGTGGAAACAAACCCGAAATTCCATTTTTCATAGCTAAGCAGCAACTACACAACGAAGAAGACAAAGCTTTTATAATAATTCACGGGCAAATCGAGTAACTTTTAGAAAGCTCAACCCAATAATCTTTTACTGATTTTAAGGAAGCAAAAATAGTATATTATGAAACTTCTAACCTATCTAATGTTAGAAAAGAGGAAGAAGAAAAAGACTAACTTGAATAAAAAAAGAAAAAAAGCCATCACTGCCATTAATGGAAGAAACAATAAACTCGATTTAGAAGAGGAAACAAACCTAATATTGTGTTTTTCGCACCTAGGCAACAACTACAAAATGAAGAAGACAACACTACTACTAAAATTTACTGGTGTTGAGACTGGGGCAATATCGAAGAAATCCTTATTTGAGGCGATACTGATTTGAAGAGATCTAGGGCAAGTTGGGCCAATATTCAAAGACTTTTCCTTTTCTATTGTTTACTTTTCAGAAAAAAAGAGCAGGTTTTTTCCCGTTTTGGCTTCAATCTAAAAAACTAAGCACTTAAATTTTGGGGAAAACAAACATATATTTCCTTAATACTTTAGTATGAATTTTGGATGGAAGTACTTCCCGCTAATGTAACACTCACGATTCAAAAAAAAGGTAATATGACAAATTTCAAGAAGTTGCTGGTGCCCACTCCCTGTGGATAGGACCATAGACAGCAGGGTGGTCCGTGGAATGGTCACCCCTAGGATTATCAGAAGCAATGGAACCACGACCTAACCGAAGGAACTTCGTTCAAACCACAGTCCTTGGTTGGGGGCCCATCATTCAAGGGCCCAGAAATAAGGTTCTGACCACAAACATCGATGACGCGGGGCGGCTGATCGCCTTATCCACGGTCAATCGGTTGTCGCCGTAGATGGTGGGCTGGAAATTATTGTTCATGGTTTAGGACATTAAATGGCATGATAGTACTTTATATTTCATACAGACATGTGTATGTAAATGTGATGTTCATATGAGTTGAAATGTGGCTGATTTCAGGGATAATGTCTTGGCTAAACGAATACATGAAGATGCACCTAAAACGTTCTAAATGCACTAAGAAATTCCCCTAAGAACTAAGGAATACCTTGATGAAAGGATGCTGAAAAATTAAAAGAAAATTTCCAGCTTCTATTGATGAATTTCAGTCAGCAAAGAGGGTTCAAAATGTTGAAAAAAATGAATTAAAACAAGTGAGGTCATGGAGGATTGAACCCGTGACCTCACCATGTTAAAAACCATGAAAATAAAGAAGTAAAAAGAAATGTGGTGAAGGGGATTCGAACCATGATATTGGCTGGAAAATGTAACTTAAAAGAAAAATTAAGAAATGAGAGGAGTGGGATTCGAACCCACCACCTCTCAATCAGATTTAAGGAAGAGTAAAAGAAAAAAATGTGAGGCGTGGGAATCGAACCCACGAGCTCTAGGCAGTGAAGGAGAGTAATGAAAATGAAAGAAAAGAAATGTGAGGCGTGGGAATCGAACCCACGACCTCTAGGTAGTGAAGGAGAGTCAAAGTAAATGAAAGAAAAGAGATGTGAGGCGTGGGAATCGAAACCACGACATCCTAGGAAGATTTAAGGAGAAAAATTAAAAGAAATTAAAGAGGGGCTGTGGGGGTTCGAACCCACAACCCCTCGGCAAAAGGAGAGAAATTTAAAGGCAATGAAAATATAAATTAAATGAGGTTGTGGGGGTTCGATCCCACATCCTCTTAGTTCCATTAAGAGAAAAATGAAGAGAGAAATTAAGGGAAAAATAAAATAAAGGCATTTGGGCTCGAACTTGGGTCCCCAAGGCGTATGAATCAAACCAAACAGAATAAAAAAATGTAAGTGTTGTTCAAGGGATTTGTAAATCGGGTTCGCTTGCCCAAATTCCTTGTTGATACATAAGTCATATGTGAATTAAATGTTCAAGAATAATGCTGCCTAATTAGATCGTAATTGAGATCTTGGCATACATACAAGATGCATAAGTCTTGTACCACATAATCTTAGGAAGATATTAATCACTTACACGAACTGTGAATGAAGCCTCATGTCTTGTTTGCATAGATCCATGAGTCTAACATACGTTTAAAAAAAATAACTGATCCTAAGATGTATGTAATGAAATAATGTAACCCTAGAAGGGTTAAGTAATAGTGTAGAACACAATAAATGGCCAAGTGCATTAGCATATGATGAAACGAATATTATGTAATGAAATGATGAAACCCTAGAAGGGTTAAGTAAGTGTGTGAAACACACAAATGTCCAAGTACATTGGCATATGATGAATTTAACATTCACGTAAAAAGGGGTGAGTAATTATGAAAAAAAATGTGCTAATGTTAATGAATATGGTGAGAAAATGATATGAGGCTAATGTAAAAGATGAGAGCACTCTCAAATGAGCCTAAGTAAATGTTACCAAAATGTACTCACCTATGAGAGTGTAAAGTTAATGAAGAGACTAGACTCTATGAACACTCTAATGAATGTATTGAGATTAACACACTTAATACTAATGATGAGATCAGAAATCATCTATTGAGCTATGATGTCCTCATACTAGAAACCAGCTTATATGACGCATGAGTTGAATGTAATTGAACTTTATACTGAGCATCGATAGACTAGCTATGAGCAGTGATGCCTTCTTTCGGGAAGGGCAGAGGTTCACGTAACTCTCATGAGATGAAATTGTCCGGCATACCGGGTATGGATCTCCTTATATCTCTTAGTCTTCGAACCTATATTGACAATATAGGGATCTGACGGGGTTCAATTCCCATGTATGCTAGCATGTTTCGGGTCACTTTGGCCGGTGATTCAACCTCTTTTCGGTCTGGGGTTTCATGACACTTGATTTCATGATGCTCACATTATCTATGTCGGTTAAAGTTAAAGTTCCCAATGAATGAATGAACGAGGTCAGCCTCAAATGATGCACATAATGAAATGAATGGTACCAAAGGTGTTAGGGTAGGATGATCAAGAGGTGATTTAGACTCAAGCAATGAAATTAGGTCATTCTTGGTCATTGCAAAGCGAACCCGATGAATGTCTTAAACTATATCCTAGGTATAGCTGGTGTTCACAGTAGCATATGAACGAAATAAAATGCAGACTCCCTAGAGACTCTGTGTTTGCTAATGAAGACTCCCTACTTAAGGTTCCATATGTTGAGCCCTCATGTTTGGGGAGTCTTAATGTCAATTCCATGATTCCAAGGTCTCATGGAATATAAATAAATGATATGAATAAAGTTTTGTGTTTTATGAATTATGATATGTGCTATGTGTACGCTGTTGTGTGATGTGTGCAAAATGTTTAGTATGATGGTGCGTGTTACTCTCATGGCATAACTTTCCTAATCAAAATTCTGAAAGATCATAAACTTTTCTAATCCAAATTCGGAAAGTTCACTCACTTTCCTAATCACAATTTGGCAAGTCCACTGACTTGACCTGCTATAATCATGTTGCTAGGAAAGAGCTATTCTTACTCATGCATGTCCTTGGTGTATGCTTGAATATACCCATACTTAGTACAAGTGTGTACTAATCCTATACAACTCTAAACTTTTAGGTGCAGGCACAGGTGAACCCTAGAGCTACAGGATCAACGCTGCAGCTACCCGAAAGTCGAGTATTCATCCAGACTTGGTAGGCCCTCATGCTTTCGAGGATGCTTGCCCATTTACATTCTAGCTTAGTTGTAGGATTGAGCTAGTGGAGTATGTTCCACTAGCGTTTCTTTCCCGTTTTTGTTCAAACATTGTATGGGTGCCATTTTGGCAAGTACATCTTTATTGTTATAATAAACTGCTTCTTTCATTTGATGATCTTAATGTTAGATGGTTGATGGTGAACAATTATATATGTAATAGAATGTTTAGTAAGCATGCTAGGAAACAAAAAATTTCAAATTTTCCGCTAAAATTAACCTAGATGAAGTAATAATGACATATGTAGGCTTGTTTGCGACCTCTGAGAGTTCAATGACGCCGTTCTCGTCTGGGGTCTAGATTTTGGTTGTGACAATAATCCCATTCAAGGAAAATTAGGATGAAAGTCAAGAGACGTTAAGAGTAGAGTATAAAACTTAAGAACTAAGTCAAGAGAAGTTCATAAAGTCTTTCACAAACGTTTTAACTTTGTCTTAAGTCCTATTTTTTGAGTTAAGCAAAAAGTAAAAAGTTGAGTTCAATTCTCCAAAAGTTATAAAGGAACTATGTATTCCCAATATTTAAAAATGTTTTCACATTTAAACAAGAAAGCGAAACACATATTTCAAAGAGATCTTTTAAGCTAAGTTTTGAGTAATTATCTCAGACCAAAGAAAGAAGTTTGATTTAAGAAAGTATGAGCTAAGTATAATTTGGGCGTAGTATTGAGCGCCAATATTGTAATGTGAGTTCATATTAACTAGGACTTCATAAACCATGTAGCCACCGTGGGCAGTAAAGGATCATACATTTTCGATGACTCCTAAAGATTCTTTAAGCATAGACTAATGGATCCACTACGATAATTGTTCTATGTGACGACAAAGTATACGAAAGTTCAGGAAGCATGGGCAAGACGTTGCACTATCCCTTAGGCTCATGTGGTAGCTATCGGTTAGAAAAACTCCCACACAAACTATATTATGTTTAAATATGAGTAAAGTTAGGCTTGTTATTGAATTTTCTTTAATACACTAAGTTGTTTTCCACTATATATATATATTCCATGTGTTTTTAGTGTTTCACATTGGATTAAGTTATTCATGAGTTGAGAAGAGCCAAGGTAGGTGTTTTCAAGCCTATGTTTGTTTAGCATTCCAAATCGCATACTCATACATTCAATGTACTGATGTCAATAGTCCTAAATCATCTTATGATGCAAACACGCATAACAAGTATCAACATCTAGCACCTCGTTGATCCATTTGACCACTTGGAGTCAGTTGTTGAGCCTGATTGCATTCTAAAGGACTTCTTTTATTCCATTTTTTAGTATTTCATTGTTAGCATAATCGGGGTCTTCTCCCGACATCCCTCTTTGTTTTAGAGGCTTCATATACAGTTATATAGTTTAGTTGTCTTTACATTATCATTTAGATGATGTCTAAAAACTTAAGTTGCCATTTTGGTTAAGTTTTATATCTAATAAGATTATCTTGTTAAGTTAACTCTTTCGCTGACTATGAAAACCATGAAAAGGGTTCTCATGGGGACAACAATGGTTCTCAAGTGCCAGCCACATCCAGGGTATAGGCTTGGTGCGTGACAAACTTGGTATCAAAGCCCAGAGTTCAAGAGTCCTAGGGAGTCTATGAAGTTGTGTCTATAGATTCTTAGTTATCAGTGTAAAGGGTAAAACATCTATAATTAGGAGACTGCAGAACTTATGAAATTATATCACTTCTTTCGTACTTATTTCGTGCATTAATGTTTGATCTCTAAATAGTTTATTTCTAATTTGTGCTTGTGCTTGTTTTTAGGTAATCATGCCTCTACGAAGATCTGTCTGAGGTCACTCTTCTAGGTGGAATGTTGAGGATAAAGGGGTACCTAATGCATCAAAGGTGCAACAGAAGGAGAGGTTACCAGTGTTAAGTTTCGTGAGGATATCCGGATGTTGATCCGAGTTGGGACTAATCAAGTTGGGCAACAGAGAGGAGCTATATCAGAAGTGACTGATACTTTGAGGATCCAAGAGTTTCCTCCAAACTTCACTGGTTCAAGTACTATTGAGGATCCTGAGAACTTTATAGAATAGCTGAATAGGGTATTCAATTTATGCATGTTGCTGTCACTAAGCAAGTTGAAGTGGCTGCATATTAACTAAAATATATGGGACTTGGTTTGACAAGTGAAAGGGGAAGTAGAGCTGATGATGCACCACCTGCAAGTTTGGAATGTTTTTAGGAGACTTTCTTGGGACGTTTCTTTCCCCAATAACAGAAAGAGGCTAAGGTACGATAACTCCTCACACTTATGTATTTTTTTATTGTTCATGAGTATGGGTTTAAATTCACCCAACTGTCATGTTATGCTCCACAAATGGTTGCGGATATGAGAATTAGAAAGAGCTTGTTTGTGATGGGCTGTCACATATGTCAAGTAAAGAAGGTAGTGATGCAATGTCAATTGGATACATGGACATATACACGTTGATGGCTTATGAGCAGCATGTTAACGAAGAGAAGTCGAGAGATAGGGAGGATTTCACAAATAACAAAACTAAGATACGAAATGAGTGTAGGCAACATAAAGGTAATGTGGACCATTCGTACTTTCAACAAAGGAAAACG
This sequence comes from Solanum pennellii, assembly GCF_001406875.1. Lineage (NCBI taxonomy): Eukaryota > Viridiplantae > Streptophyta > Magnoliopsida > Solanales > Solanaceae > Solanum > Solanum pennellii. The sequence continues at coordinate 32,806,851 of NC_028641.1, forward strand.
AGACATGCTCCATCATCTGCTAGTGCACATGTACTTAAAAAAAAGGTAAGTATAATGGTCATAATTCGCAGTACTTCTGAGCTTGACCGGCACAGTCTTAGGGTAGTGTGGCATAAGAAGGTAACTGGCTCCTAAATGTAATTGGTATGGTATAACCCACCCAGGTAAGTGTCGTGATGGCCAGACATGTTGCTTTAAGTATCTAAAAGAGGATCACTTCATGAAAGATTGACCAAAGAATAAGCAAGGTAGTGAAAATCAGGCAATACAACCTAATCTTCATCAGATGCTCCAGCAAAAAGGTTTGCACCTAGAGGAGCTACTTCTGGTACTGGTGGAGGGAAACTTGCCACTATGCAATCACTAATCATCATGAACAAGAGAATTCTCCAAATTTTGTCACTCGTATAATCAAATTCTTTACTTTTGATGTTTATACTTTGCTAGACCCAGGAGCCAGTTTGTCTTTTGTGACAACTTATATTGCAAATAAGTTTGATATTATTCCAGAGAAACTTTCTAAACCCTTTTGTGTTTCTACACCTTTTGGGAAGTCGATTCTAGCTGAGCAAGTATATCATAATTGTGTCATTTCCATCCATCACAAAGGCATCGTGGCTGATTTAATTTAGTTATGCATGCCAGATTTTGACGTCATTTTAGGTATAGACTAGATTCATGCTTGTTATGCATCAATAGATTGTAGAACTCGATGTACAAGTTCTAGATTCCTAATAAGCCACTCTTAGAATGGAGAAGTAGTTCAACAATGCCTAAGGTTAATTTTATTTCATAACTAAAGGAAAGAAAGTTAGTTTTCAAGGGTTGTGTCTATCACTTAGTCCGAGTTAATGTATCAAGTGTTGAGATACCTCTTATTCATTCAGTTTTAGTAGTAAGAGAGTTTCCCAAAGTGTCTCTAGATGATCTACCTGGAGTCCCTCGTAAGAGAGAAATAGACTTTGTCATAGACATTTTTCTAGATACTCATCTCATCTGTATTCGTCCATATAGAATGACATGAACAGATTTCAAAGAGCTTAAAAAGCGGTTGAAATATCTCCGAGATAAAGGTTTCATTCGACCAAGTGTCTCACCATGGAAATTGGGGGAGCTCCAGTCTTATTTGTGAGAAAGAAAGATGGTTCCGTTATGATGTGTATACATTACTGTTAGTTGAACAAAGTTACCTTCACGAACAAGTATCCTATTCCAAGAATTGATGATCTTTTCTATTAGTTTCAAGGTGCGTCTTGTTTTTCGAAAATAGATTTGGCTACCATCAATTGAAAGTAAGGGAACGTGATATTCCCAAGACAGCATTCAGGACCCATTATGGTTATTATGAGCTTCTGGTCATGTCCATTTGTTTGACCAATGGACCTACAATATTCATATTAGACCTTATGAATAGAGTATTCAAGCCTTACTTAGATATGTTTGTTATTGTATTCACTGATAACATACTAATCTATTCGAGGAATAAGAAATATCATGCTATCCATATGAGAATAGTTCTTTAAACTTTAAAAGATAAGGTGTTATGCAAAGTTTTCTAAATGTGAGTTTTGGCTTGAGTCTGTGGCATTTTTGGACCACATAATTTCCGGTGATGGAATTAGAGTTGATACTCTGAAAGTAGAGGTAGTGTAGAGTAGGCCTATACCCACATCTCCAACTGATATTAGAAGTTTCTTAGATTTGGCTGGCTATTATAGTAGGTTCATAGAAGGGTTCTGATGTATTTCATCCCCTTTAACCAATTTGACTCAGAATAAAGTGAAGTTTCAAAGGTCAGAATCTAGTGCGAAAACTTTTCAGGAATTGAGAAAGAAGTTGACTTCTGCACCAATTTTGACCTTACAAAAAGGTACCCAGGTTTTGTGGTATATTGTGATGCATCTAGAGTGGGTTTATGTTGTGTGTTAATGCAGAATAGCAAGGTTATAGCTTATGCCTCCATATAATTGGAAGTTCATGAAAAGAATTACTCAACCCATGACTTAGAGTTGGTTGCTGTAGTATTTGCTTTGAAGATATGATGTCATTATTTTTATGGTGTTGATTTTGATATATTCGCTGATCAAAAGAGCCTTAAGTATGTGTTTACTCCAAGAGAGTTCAATCTCAAACAAAAGAGGTGGTTAGAGTTACAACATGAGTATCCTCTATCACTCATGTAAAGCTAATGTAGTTGCTGATGCTTTAGGTATGTTGTCTATGGGTAGTACCACCCATGTTGAGGAATACAAAAGAGATCTTGCAAAAGATGTGCATAGACTTGCAGGCTTAGGATTCCTACTAATGAATTCCATAGAAGGCGGCGTAGTGGTGATGAATGGGGCTGAATCATCATTAGTGTCAGAAGTGAAAGAATAGCAAGATCAAGACCCAATTTTCTTGAATTGAAAGAAAATGTTCATAATCAAAAAGTATTAGCTTATGAACAAGGGAAAGATAGTGTATTGAGATATCAAGGGAATTATGTGTTCCAATAGTAGATGGACTCCAAGAGAGGATCATGGAGGAAGGTCATATCTCCATATATTTCATTCATCCAGGTTCCACAATGATGTAACGTGACTTGAGAGATCTATATTGGTGGAATAATATAAAGAATGGCATTGCAGAATTTGTTGCTAAGCATCCAAATTGCGAACAAGTTAAAGTAAAGAATCAAAGGCACGACATGTTAGATTAGAATATAGACTTCCAAAATGGAAATGGAAGATGATTACTATAGTCTTTATCATAGGCTTACCAAGGTCTCGCGGGCAACATGATTCCATCTGGGTGATTGTGGATCGCATGACCAAATGAGATCACTTTTTTGGGTAAAGACTACCCATTCAACAAAAGATATGATAAGTTGTATCTTCAAAAGGTTGTAAGACTTCATGGGGTTCCTATCTCCATTATCTCATGTAGAGGTGCACAAGTTTCTGCACAATTCTAGAAATCTTTCAAGAAAGGCTTGGGTTTAAAGGTTAACTTAAGTATTGACTTTCATCCTCAAACAGATGGGCAAATATAGAGTACTATTCATACCTTAGAGGATATGTTGATGGCATGTGTGATTGATTTCAAAGGTAATTGGAATGATCACCTACCAATAATTGAGTTTTTACTTACAATAATAGTTACCACTCGATTATCCAAATAGCTCCTTATGAATCTCTTTATGAGAGAACATACATATCTCCTGTTAGATGGTTTGAAGTTTGTGAAGCAGGGTTTATTCGACCAGATTTAGTTCATCAATCTATGGAGAAGATGAAATTTATTAAAGAGAATTCAAAGACCACGCAGAGTCGTAAAAATATCCTACACAGATGTTAGGAGAAGAGAGTAAGAGTTTGAAGTGATGATTGGGTACATCTAAAAGTTTCACCCATGAAGGGCGCTATGAGATTTGGTTAGAAGGGGAAGCTTAGTCCCCGATATATTGTATCTTATTTAATAGCCCAGAGGATTGACAAAGTAGCTTATGAGTTTGAGGTACCACAAGAGTTAGTAGCGGTGCATCTGGTATTTCATATCTTAATGTTAAAGAACTGTACCTACCAACCGAAGATATTAGGATCAAGGATAACTAGTCTCATTGAGAGATTCCAATTCAGATTCTTGATCGCCAAGTTCACAAATTGACAATGAAGGAGGTAGCATCAGTCAGGGTCCTTTGGAGGAACTAACTTGTTGAAGAAGCTACTTCGGAAGCTGAGGAGGATATGAAGAAGAGATATCCACATCTGTTCAAATCCGGATAAATTCCAAATTAAGGTATTAATCCTTTATTGGTATTTATTTATAGGTTTACATGTTGCTTTGCATTTGCTTGTGGGTGGTTGAACTGAATGTTGCATGGTACACCCTTATCCTAGTAAGAGTAATCCCATTCAAGGAGGAATTTTTCCAAGAGGCAGATAATGTAACATCTCGTAATTGAAATAACTAGGAAGAAGTTAATAATTGGAAATAGTCATTTTTTGAAAGAATGGAAATTTTGTTAAGTTAGTAAAAAGTTAGGTTTTTGGTAAATTTCAAATGACCATAATATCTATCTCAGGATGATGTAGGGGTAATTCTAGATATGGTAAAATACCTCTTGGAATGATCTTTCGAACACCGATGAGTTTGCACAATACCGAGTTCGTATGAGTGAGTTCTGATCTTTGAAAAAGTGTTGTTTTAATAAAGAAAGTCTAACGTAAATTTTTGAAAGGTAATTTAGTATTTTTCTTACCTAATTATTCTAATTCATATTTAGGAGTTAATTAAGGTAAAATCATATTTTAGTCAGTTTAGAAAAGTTTAAGGTAGGGCTTAGGGAAAGGAGAAAAGAGGAGAGAGGAGAAGAGAAATCAAGAATAGTCAAGAATGTCCAAGAAATTGTTTGTGGATATCATTAAGGGATGATCCCTAAGAGTTATGTAAGATCACATTGCATTGGGTTAGTTCACCCACACGCCCACCATGACTTAATTCAGCGAGTTAAGTCTCTTAAAGTTAACAAATTTAGTTCTTAATGAACATTGTTGAAGGTTTTTCTTAAATTATAATGGGTTCTGTTGATTGAAGTTTCCTGCATTTTGATTCATGTTTACGAGTGTGTTTCGGTTTGAATATATCATATATTAAGGGAATAAATGACCCTATGTGTTTGGGGGGGGGGAACAATTGAAGTTTAGAGGGTTTAGAATTCAAAAATGGAAAAAAAATGTCGGGGAACACCTGGGAGGGTCTTAACATGTCGCGCCCCTCATAGCCCCAAAGAGGTCCTTCTGAACTTTGACCTCTAGGATCCACTCCATCAATATCTTCCCAAGTAAGTTTCTGAGCTTTGTGTTGGGGGGCCCTGCACCTTTCAGAGCTCTAGGACGCCAGTTCACTCCATTTGCCCCCTCCTTTTAATACTCGTTCCTTAGCAATGTACCTTTAGTTGATTCCAACACTCTAAGTCACATCTAAACATAATGAAATCATCCATAAACACGATATCATAAACCTTAAATCCTAAATTTATTTCAAGGAAAGTTACGATCACAGGTAAGAGAAGTTAAGAGTCAAGTCTAAAAGTTAAGGAGTACGTTGAGAGAAGTTCATAATGTTTTTCCAATGTCTTTCACAAACGTTTTCACTATGTTTTAAGACTTAAGTTTTAATTTAAGAAAAGAATAACGATTAGATTCCATTACTCCAAAAATTATAAGGGAACTCAGCATTCCCAAGATTTTAAATGTTTCACATTTGAACAAGAAAGGGAAACACTTATTTCAAAGAGAGCTTTTATGCTAAGTTTTGAGTAATTATTTAAAACCAAAGAAAGAAATTGGTTTTAAAAACATATGATCTAATTATATTTTGGGAGTAGTATTGAGCACTGATATAGGGTTGCGAGTCCCTATTAACTCAAGACTCCAAAAACCATGTAGTCATCATGGGTAGTAAAGGATCATACTTTTTAGATGACTCCTTAGATGCTTTTAGAATAGACTAGTGGATCCACTAAATTAAGAGTTCTATATGACACCAAAGTATAGGACAGTTCTGGTAGCGTGGGCAAGACGTTGTATCATCACTTAGGCTCATATGGTTGGTTGTCGGTTGGAGAAACTCTCACATAAACTATATTACTTTTATATATGAGTAAAGTGAGTTTGTTTTTGCATATTCTTTAACAAACTAAGTTGTTTTCCACTGTTTTGCAAGCTTTCATATATATATATATATATATATATATATATATATATATATGTATGTATGTATATATATGTATGTATGTATATATATATATATATGTATGTAAGTATGTATATATATTCCATGTGTTCTTATTGTTTTATATTCAGTTAAGTTATTTGAGTGTACAAGACCTAAGGCAAGTGTTTCTTTTAGATTCTTTTCAATCTTATGTTTGTTTATCATTCCAACTCGCATACTCGTACCTTCAATGTATTGATGCCAGTACACATGCATCATCTTATGATGCAGACGCAGGTAACCAGTGTTTTACTCAAAAGTATAAAAAAAAGAAGAAAAATGATTTGGTTTTCGAAGAATCGATCAAACCTATAATTTAAGAGAAATCAATTTTCCAAAAGAGACACAATCGCAACTTATTTTTTTTTGTAAAAATCAAGAAAAAAACGAAGGTTTTCAAAAATATTTAAACAGATAAAAATAAATTTAAAAAAAGGGTTCAAATATCAATGTACATTCCGAGAATGTAGTAGGCACTCGAAATATCCGCTAACTTGCAGTTGACCGGCGACTTGACTAAAATGATTAATTTGAAAATTATTTAAACATAAAAAAATATCTTTTGTATATATATATATGTGTGTGTGTGTGTGTGTGTGTTAAACACTTGGGAATAATTTTAGAATGATAATCCATTTTTGTCAAAAATAACTAAGACAAATAAAATTGCCAACAAAGAGTTAATTAACCCAAACGGTTCCTCATTAAAGGATTTAATTAAATTTAAACTGAACAAGAAAACTTAGAGTTAATATAAACTATAGTAAGCAAAATAACAAGAGGAGAGAAGAAATAATTGTAAACATGGGCCCATATCCCAATTTTCAAATTCTTGGGCTGGCACCTGCAACTATTGAAAAAATGTATTTTTTGTAGTATTTTAGGTACGGGGTGTTATATTATCTCCCCCTTGATATAATTCGTCCTCGAATGATGACTAAACTAGCTTAAATAAAGGGATAGAGTTGCAATCCCTACCACTGATCACTGAGAATTGAGTTACTGACTGAATTGAGTTCCAAGAACATGAAATTGCGCTCAAAATGCAAGTACAAATTAAGGAACATGATTCTAAGACTGATTTAACACATGCATGACTGAAAAACTCAAGAAGAACTATTACCTCAAGCTGGAGTGGGATCGGATGGAAAGAGGTGAGGACACTTAACTTTCATGGCTGCTTTTGCTTCCCAAGTAGCTCCCTCTAGGCAATGACTCCTCCACAAAACATTGACTGAAGCGACTTCTTTGATCCTCAACCTTATAACCTGACAATCAAGAATCTCAACTGGTACATCCTTATTAGAAAGAATTTCTTTCAGCGCCACACTTTCTAATGGAACTACAGAGGCTTGGTTACCCACACACTTCTTCAAGAGTGAGATGTGGAAGACTGGATGCACTGTTGCTAATTCTGCTGGCAAATCTTACTCATATGCCACTTTGTCAACCCTTTTCAAGATCTTTTAAAGGACTACGTATTTAGGACTGAGCTTGCTCTTCCTGCCAAATCTCACACCCCTTCATAGGTGACACTTTCTAGACAAAGCATCATCAACTTGGAACATTAGTTCCCTTCTCCTTACATCTATATAAGATTTCTGACGACTCTGGGCTGTATTAACTCTATCTCTATTGAGTTGCACTTTCTCCACAGGATAAAGTACTGAATATGGCCCTATCAAAGCTGTTGCACCTACTTCAAACAAACCAACACGAGATCTACATCTACGCCCATACAGTTGATGTACCGTGGTTTCACGGTACTTTCAATGCTTTTTCCTTAAGTTTAGTGTGTGTCTAAGGCCTCTTTGTAGTAGTTTTAATGTATTTTTGTTTGTGTTTGCAAAAAAAACTGTCCAGAACGAAAACGCTGAAGACTGTGTTGATATTTGCAGAAGTGATGACCTACAGATCCATCGATGGTCCCTCGACTCATCGACGGTCCATAGGTGGCAACCGTTGTTTAAAAATTTATGTTGCTAAGAAAAGATCGGGGAATTCATAGTAAGTGTGGGGATACGGAAGGGATGACAGACCATTGTGGGAAACCATTGGTGTTAACAGAATGTAGCCCCATTACCTGATTTTGAAAAGAATCTAAGTATGGAGCAACGAAGGCCATCGACGGAGCGTAGGTCCATTGACGGACCTTCGTTTGAGTCCGTTGATGGTAACAGAATGATGGAGAACATAGGAGCTGTAAAAGAGTTGAAGTATGGACCGATGGAGGCGTTGACAGTCCATAGTTCCCTCAACAGAACTCTTCACTATTTAGGTTTTCCTCTATTTTAAGGACTCTTTTATTATAAATAGGACTAAAAACCTCGTTTTTGGGATTAGACTCTTTGTCAATTTTCAGATTTGTATTGTTAGTTGTTGAACTTTGGGTTTTAGAAAATAATTCACTTTTCCGGAATCGATTCTTACAATAATTTGATTAATTCAAGTGATTTTCTAGATTTTCTTCAAACTTGTTAAAGTAAGTACATGAATTCTTGTCTAATCAATATGAATTATGTAATTCTTAACATGGGTAACTAAATCCACAACTAGGGTTGTGGGAACCATGGGTAATTATAAAAGTAGAACTAGCTAAAATTACAATTCTAGAATAGTGTCTTGCATGCATTGTTAATTCATTCGTTTAGAAGTCTTATTAACGGTGGCCAACGTTAGAACTCGCCTTGTTGCTACTTGCCAGACCAAGGAGGTAGATAATAAGAAAAGAATTAGCAATGTAGATTTAGTATAAAATATCTAATAGGCTAGTGTCGATTGGTGCGAAGTAATAACTAAGCCATACCTCAATTATGATTCTTTATATGAGGTAAAAGGTAAGGCTTAGTAAGTAGACACACGTAGCCAGACCAAGGTGCGGAGTGAAATTCACTAGTTGCCGGACCAAGGAATTAAGGATACATAACTTACCACTATATGCATGCAAGATACTAGGAAAGAGTTGTTATAGCTAGGGTTACTGCATGTTGAACCTATGGGGAACACTCACAACCTAGTTTCTCATATCACTTGATAAACATCAAATATTTGAACTAGCTACTTGTTTACTTAGACTTAATTAATTACTTTTGTTTTGCAAAATCCCCCCTTTAATTGTTTGTTTCCAGAAAGGACTTCACTAAATAGAAGTAATCATAGATTAAAGTTAAGCCTAAACTATTTTCCTCGTCGGATCGACCCCAACCTAACATTTGGGTTCTTTACTTGATACGACCGCTTATACTTCTTTAGGGAAGTATAGTTTGAGCGTATCAACAGTGTCTCATAAGGGAACATCTGAATGTTGGAATGGTAGCTACTGTTATAGGCGAACTCAATAAGAGGAAGGTGATCATCCCAACTACCCTTGAAATCGATAACACAATCTCTCAACATATCCTATAGGGTCTGAATGGTACGCTCTGCCTATCCATCCGTCTGCGGATTAAATGGTATGCTACGGTTAACTTAAATATCAATATTCTTCTTAAATGACTTCCAAAAATGAGAGGTAAATTGAGGACCTCTATATGAGATGATAGAAAATGGAACCCCATGTGACCTCACAATTTCATTAATGTAAAGCTTGGCATAGTCCTCCACCGAATCTATAGTCTTGACGACCAAAAAAACGAGAAGATTTAGTCATCCTATCAACTATCACCCAAATGGAGTCATGTTACCTGCGAGTACGAGGTAACACTGTGATGAAATTCATATTGATCACTTCCCACTTCCAACTAGGAATGTCGATCTCATGAATCATACCCCCTGGTTTATTATGTTCTACATCGACTTGCTGGCAATTGGGGCACTTACTCAAAAATATGCTATATCCCTCTTCACGCAATTCAACAAATAGACTTCCCAAAGATCGTGATACATCTTATTGGCACCTGGATGAATAGAATATCTAATTGTATGTCTTCAGAAAGAATATGATGTTTCAACTCACCCACATCAGAAAAAACACAATCTACCCTGGTAGCAAAGTACATCATCTCTCCCTTGGGAGAAAACCTCCTCTCTTATTATGGGCTACACCCTTAAGTTCAAGAAAGATTGGATCACTATCTTGTTTTTCCTTAACCTCCACTACAAAAGAAGATTCTGCCTCATTCTGAAATGTTACACCATTGTTTGATATGCTTATGAGGCGAACTCCCATGCAAGCAAGCCTATGTACATGCTTCACTAGTTCTTTCTTTTCTTCCTCAACATGGGCGACACTACCCATAGATAATCTGCTAAGAGCATCTTCTACTACATTAGCCTTACCAGGGTAGTAATGCACACTCATATGATAATCCTTAAGGAACTCAAGCCATCTCCTGTGGCAAATATTCAGCTTTTTCTGGGTGATGACATACTGAAGGATCTTATGACCTGTGAACGCATCTACATGAACATCATATAAGAAGTGTCTCTAGATCTTGAGTTTAAACACCACTGCTGCAAGCTCGAGTTCATGAGTTGGATAGTTCTTCTCATGCACCATATATTGTCTAGAAGCATAAGCTATAACCTTATCTTGATACATCAAAACACAACCTAGGACAACTCTGGATGCATCACAAGCGTCCACATAACAATCTCAACCCTCTTGTAGAGTCATGACAGGAGCTATAGTCAATCTAGTTTTGAATTCTACAAAGTTTTTCTCACAATCATCTGGCAATTAAAACTTGACCAATTTCTGAGTCAACTTAGTCAATGGTGAGGCTATGGATGAAAATCCTTTCACAAACCTTCTGTAATAACCTGCTAGACCTAAGAAACTTTTGATATCTGTAGCGGAGGTAGGTATGGACCATTGTTTCACTGCTTCTATCTTCTGCGAATCCATTCGGATCCCCTCGCTAGATACAATGTGACAAAAGAAAGTAACAGATTGCAACCAGAACTCACATTTGCTAAATTTAGCGAATAACTGGTGATCCTTCAGAGTCTGTAGAACAACTCTCAGTTGACTCGCATGTTCTTTCTCATTCCTAGATTAAATGAGGATATCATCAATAAACACGATAACGAACTAGTCAAAATACTGTTTGAACACTCTATTCATCAAATCTATTAAAGCAGCAGGAGCATTGGTTAGCCCAAACAACATAACTACAAATTCATAATGACCATGCCGAGTTCTGAAGGATGTTTCTGAAATGTCACTATACTGACTCTAAGTTGGTGATAACCCCGAGATGAGGTCTATCTTTGAGAAGTGACTAGCACCCTGATGTTTTTCAAACAAGTCATCAATCCTGGGGATAGGATACTTATTATTGATTGTGACTTTTTTCAACTCTTTGTAGTAAATGCACATTCTAAGAGAACCATCTTTCTTCTATATGAACAACATTGGTGCACCCCATGATGAAATACTAGGTCTGATAAAGCCCTTATCTAGAAGGACTTTTAACCACTCTTTCAATTTCTTAAGCTCTGCTGGAGCCATTCTGTAAGGAGGAATAGAAATAGGTTGGGTATATAGAAGGAGATCAATTCCGAAGTCGATTTCCCTTTGGGGAGGGACTCTGAGAAGATCTTCTGGAAACAATTTTGGAAACTCATAGACTAATGGAACTGACTCAAGAGTTGGGTTTCGGAGCTAGAATCCTTAACCAAAACTAGATGATATAAATAACCCTTAGAGATCATCTTTCTGGACTTAAGGTAAGAAATGAATTGACCCATAGGAGCTAAGCTACTACCTTTCCACTCTAATATTGGTTCATTTGGAAACTAAAAACGAACAATGCTAGTTGTACAATCGACTAAGGAATAACATGAATCTAACCGATCTATTCCTAGAATGACATCAAAGTCTACCATTTCTAACTCTACAAGATCTGTTGAGGTGACTTTCTGAGAGACTGTGACAATGCGATTTCTGTTTACCCGTCTAGCTATAACTGATTCACCGATAGGAGTAGAGACTGACAAAGATTATGAGAATGTTTCTGGACTAACAATAAATTGGACTTCTATAGTGAACTACAAAAGACAAAATCATCATTGTTGTCTTTCCACTGAGTGAGCCATATGTTAGTCACATCCTTAAACTAGTAGGATGCCAATTTCACCTATCACTACCAGTTACTTGCATCACACCAAATATTTTCTTGACCTCATTAATGAACTTTTGTGGGTTCTTACCAACTTGTGACCCTAAAAACTTAGGCGGATTAATCCTAACAAAATCACAAACTCTGGCTACTACTGATCGATCATTTGTATTATTAGGTACTGGAACCTGCTAATTATTGTGGTTGGACATACTCTCAGCCAAAAGCCGAATTGGCATTCTGAAACTCTGCAGTATAACTTCCTTATATGGTACTAGAGGCACTGCGTTAGCATTGCGTGCATTAGCATTCTATGCCTAAGCTCTACGAGAAGCATGATCTTAAGTGCTTATCGGTAGATTAGAGAGGATATCATACCTTACGCACGATAAGAATATAAAAAAAGTGAAGTTTTTCTAAAACACTTCGTAGCTTCCCTCTAATTAACTATGGTGTACTTCACACCTATAAAAAGGACTCTACTTAGTGTGACTTTTCAGACATCCTAGGACACTTAAACCAAGTGCTCTGATACCAAGTATGTCATGCCCCTAGCTACCCCCGAGATGCGGACACGGGACCCTATTCCAACTCGATATTATGATCTTCCAATGAATTAAATGATCAACACATTATAGCTGAATTTCTATAAATACTAGATAACTCAAAATTGAACATGCAAACTGAGACTGCAACATTGAATCTAATAATTATGCATTAATAACTGAGGCATGTATATCTGAAGTAACTGAAATATCTAATCTAGTATGTGTAATTCAAGAACTAAAGAAATACATAGCTAGGTTTCTGAAATTCATGCAATAATTTGAGTAATAACATGTTAATCTGATTTCAAACATATACTAACTAATTCATGATGTTTTGTAGAATCTCAAGATACTCTAGGTCTAATCATGATATAGGAATCAAGTATTTGACTGAAAACTAGGGACCCAATGGGTGAAAGGAACCCACTAGTGAAATATTTAGATTTCGGGGCTTGAACCTTAATGTGTTCTTGAAGTAGGGTTCTTGACCTTTTTCTCCTTTCTTGCTTCTAATTTTCTTAGTTTTGATTTATGATTTTTACTTAGGTAAGTTTTGTTATGTTTCTAGCCTTAAACAAACTAAAATCTGATGACCTAGGGGGGAAATAATGTATCCAAGGGTTTAAACGAAACAGGAAAATACCCCTAACTTAAAAGTTGTTCGAGTAACTAACGAAGTTGACCAATGGACTGTAAGTCGATTGATGGTCCATACTGGTTCACCATCGTTTGTGACTGAGAGTCGAAAGTCAGCTGGTGAATCAACGGTTTGACTGACGGTCCGTACTGGTTGACTGTCATTTGTGACTGAGAGTTCAAAGTTAGCTGGCGAATTAATGGAGGCGATTGACGGACCGTAAGTTGACTCATGGTTCGTACTGGTCGATCGTCGTTTGTGACTGATAACTAGAAGTAATCTGATCAATCAACGGAGTCGACTGACGGACCGTAAGTCAACTGGCGGTCTGTACTAGTCGACCGCCGTTTGTGACTTAGTATTGAGTGTCAGCTGGCCCGTCGACGGAGTGAACTGACGGACTATTAGTCAACTGACGGTTTTTAGTTAGATCTGTCGTTGGCACCTAAAACTTCTGAAAATCTGCATTTTCTGTATTATTTTGGATACGGGGTGTTAGATTGAACTTAAGCAGATTTACATGATAAGAAAACAAGAATAAATATTTACAACCCAAAGATAATAGGAGTAACAATGTAAATTAGACAATTTATCGCAACAATAACTAAAATTATATGTAGCAAATACTTGCTTAGACCAAACAGTGAAGGTCTAATACAGGAGCACAAATACTAAAAATTCTAACAACCCGAATCATGCCAATGACAAAATAATAATTATTTAGGTCATTGTTTTAACATTTATTCTCTTCAACAAACATATACGCTCCAACAAATTTATCTAATAAAATGTCTGTTAACAAACAATCAAATTCATTTAATATCATATGGAACACCATGATTGAGCAAAGACCAACTTTGAGAAACAAAACTCTACTCAAATTGGATATGCTTTATCACATACAATAGAGAAAAGAACACACAAAGAGGAACTTCCATTCGGAAATCAAACATTTGAACCATGTTAAGGGACAAAATTGAAACAAGATGAGGTAAGAAGGAGATCACTTACAAATGGAGCTGGCAATTTGACATTAAAGATCTAAATTAAGGGTTGAAATTAAAGATATACAAACAACAAATGATTAAGCGAGAATAGAGATTAGGCCTTCCGAAAAGTTTAACAAAACTGAGAAGTTATTACAACAAATAAAAATGACAAAAGAAAACGATCAGAGTACGAATAAACATTAAGGAAAAACAATTCCATGTACTAACATATTCAAAGTTGGAATCAAATGAACACTCAAACTAGTTTAAACTGATCAAGCCAAAAATTTGTCCAGATCTCTCAAAATAAAAATGAAATAAACCGACGGTAATGAAGGCTCAAACTATTAACTAACAAATTACAGACTTAATCCAAACATAATGAATACATTTTAATCTTCAACAACTAAATAGAAGCATCAACTAAGACATTAAACGAGCGAATATTGGACATGACAGTGAATCGAGATTGGAAGCTATGCATTAAGAATCGATAAAATAACAGAAGAAACTTTCCTTATTATTGATAAGTAGAAACAAACAAACGAATGAATAGAACAGGCGGTGTATATATGAAAAAGGAAGATTTAAAGTAAGAGGATGCTGCATACCTTTCTTTGGGGCGGCGAACAGGAAAAACAGTTGAGAAAAGTCTTTCACCACGAGTTAGGTTCCGATCAGCTTCACTGAGCCAAGAAAAAATGAAGTAGAAAAAAATTCAAGCAAAGAACTAGATTCTAGGTCTCTATCCCTTGAAGTCTACATCCTTAGAAATTGTAACTAGTAATTTTGTTTATATTGACCTGACTGATTAGTGAAATATTTTGTAACTTCATTCCTCAAATTTTTTCCAAAATTTTTTCTTCAACCTTCAACAAGATTTATATTGAAGAGGGTGAGGGCCGATTTAGAGGGGAAAACATGTGAGGTTTTTTTATAAATTTAAATTCAAAATTCAAATTTCTCTAAGAGATAAGGCTCAACCAGCCGTAGACGAATTTCTTAATTGCAAAATGAAGGGAGCCAACCAGATTCCAAGAAAAGGACGAGGAAGCAATAAGATCGAGACACTTGGAAAGTTCGACAATGGTCCTTGTACAAGAGGAAGGACGACGCGATTCGGGTCAATTTGCTGGGCTGCTGGGCTGAGAGATTGTTTCTGGGTTTTGACTTTGGACTACTGAAGCTTCTGGGATTCATCACATCGAGGAAGAGGAAGAAGAAAAAGACGCAGGGTCATCTAGTTTGGGAGTTGTAATGAGGGTTTAAAAGAATGAGCTGGGTTTGGGTTTCTATGTTTGGGATTGGGATGGGTCTCGGTATGGGCTGCTGAAAATAGGTAAAGGCCCAAAGTTGTCTTGCATATGAGTAGGATAGAAATGACTTTTTTTCGACCATACGAATCCAAATTATAGCCAATTTAAATTTCAAACATAGCCAAATTGAATTTAATGAGTGCAATTGGCTAGAAATTAAGTAAGATGAATTAACATAAGTTAATTAATGAGATTATTATTCTTAACGAAATAAAATTAACCTAAAAATATAAATGATTATTTAAATCAAACTAATTATCAAAATATTTTACCAAAACTATAAAAAAATTTATAATATTTTCGAATATTCACAAAATATACTAATTATATAAAATATGTTTATTATTTAAAAAAATATAAAATGACCAAACTACTTTAAAATACTTTTGAAAAATATTTGGATTTTTATAAAATTAGTTATGCTAAATTGTTTAACAATTAAGAAGCTCGGAAATTATTATTATCGGGGAGGGTCAAAATTGGTTGTCAAAAAGCAGGATTAGCATCCAGCGTTTGTTGATCCATTTTAGCACTCATAGTCAGTTGGTGAGCCTCCTTGCATTTCTAAGAACTCATTTTATTCTTTTTTCAGTATTTCATTGTTATGATGATCGAGGGTCTTGTGTCGACATCTGTCTTTGTTTTAGAGACTTCATAGACAGTTATGTAGTTCAGTTGTCTTCACATTCTCATTTCAGATGTTGGTTAAAGACTTCAGTTTCCATCTTGGATAAGTTTTATATCTTTTTAAAGGTATGTTTTGAGATTATCATACTAAGGTAAGTCTTCCAATGAGAAAGTAAGTCAGGCCAACGGATGCTTTGGGATAGAAATGGTTCTCGAGTGCAAGACACATCTAGGGTGTAGTCTGAGGATGGACATCAAATAAACTTCACCCTCATCAAACCAATCTATAGGATATCTAAACCTTCTATAATATAGATCCTCAAAATGGAGTCATACCAATGATGCTTGAATGATAACTCTCTTAATACGCAAACTCAATCAAATGAAAATGACTATCTAAATACCCTTGAATTCAATTACATAAGCTCTCAACATATCTTCTAAATCTTGGATAGTACACTCTGTTTTCCCTTTGATTTGATGATGAAAGTCCATACGATTCTTAAAACGAGTGCCAAGACCTTTTGGAAAGATTTCCAAAAATGAGAACATAATTGGATATCATAATGAGAGATAATGCATAAAACACTCAATGAAACGTAACAATATCCATTATATACAATTTGTCATAGTCCTCCGCTAAAAAAGAAGCCTTGACATGAATGAATTGAGCCAATTTCTTTATTCGATCAAGAATAATCCAAATCAGTCATGATGTCGACAGGTATGGGATAAACCCATAATGAATTCTATATTCACATCTTTCAACTTCAAGGTAGGAATGTTGATAGCTTCGGACAAATCTATTGGATTTTGATGCTCAACTTTCACTTGTTGACAAATAGAAGATTTAGCCACAAATTCCAAAATATCGTTTTCTATCTCATTGCACCAATAAACCTCCCACAAATCACGACACATGTTGGTGGATCTTAAATGAACAAAAAATTGAAAACTATGGACTTTTTATAAGATTTTCTCGTCAAATCATCTACCTTGGGAGAACGCTAATGTCATTGGTATCATAGAAATCCATCTCCCCCCTTCGGAGAAAGCCTCAACTGAATTCTTCAACACCGCTTCTTTCAAGTCAATCAAGACTGGGTCAAGTCCTTGCTTTGCTTTCACTTTCGATAAAAAAGACGATTCAGACTCATTGTGAACCATTATACCAGCTTTGGTTGAATCAACCAACCAAACACCCAATAGGGCCACTCTCTAAACTTCATGAACCAACTCTTTCTTACATTCCTCAACATGAGAAATATTACCCATTTATAATTGACTAAAAACATCTGCCACCACATTTGTTTTTCCATGGTTATAGAACACACATGTCATAATCCTTTAGTTACTCAATCGACCTTCTTCGGCCAGGATTTAGATCTTTTAATTTAAAAACATATTGCAAACTTTTGTGATCGATAAAGACATTAACAGGATGAACATATAAATATTTCCTCCAAAACATTAAGGCAAAACCAACTGCCACTAGTTTTAAATAATGTATAGGTTATTTATTTTAATGAATCTTAACTTTCCTTGAAGCATTGGCAATAACTTTCCCATTTTAACACTTCAAAATCTAAGACGTGTTCTAGAGCCTAACATGAGTATCAAAAGGTATAGACACTATTTTAAGGTCTATTTTAATGAATATAAGTTATTTAGGAAGTCTAGAGACCAAAATGTCCAAGAACATCAATGACGTTCAGAAACTAGTTCAATGATGTACTAGCGTGTCTTAGCCTATTTGACTAGCTTTTAGGAGTCGGAAAATAATGAAAATTGGTTGAAGGGTGTCTATGACGTATTAAAATTAATTCATATTCGAAACATCTGGGAATGAATCTCCATAGACCAACCAAGGTCCCTTGAGGAGGAGTCTAGCATTTTGGGGTCAAAGGACTGCCCAACGCAATGTGCACACACGAGTGCCTTTGACGGGGCATTTGTCAATAGACGGGCATCGATGTAAACTTATACAATTTCTCCAAAAGGTCATTTTTCATACTCTCTGAAATCATTTACAGATGTACAGCACGGAGGTGCACAGTGCCCGTTGATGGATACACGATCCGTCGATCATGGTGAAGTCTGTGATGGGACTGGTTTTGCTGCAGTTTTTCATTTATGTCATTTAATTAGTTGGATTAGTTAGGAAGTTAATTAGGTGTTAATGGATGTCTAATTAAGTTAGTTAACAACCCATATAAAGACTCTAAGCTAATCAGAATAACCTAAGCTTTCATAATTTTCCCAAGCCCAAAACTCTCTTTCTACTCTCTTCTTTCTCTCTCCCAAAGAAACCGCATTGTAGACCAAGATAAAGGTGGTTTCAAGGGATGCAAAGGATAGAATTTCTCCATTAATATTCATAAATTAGTATGGCATCGGATTCCTTTCACCTTTGAGACCTCTTTCCTCAAAGGGTTCCATCAAATAGATTTCAAAAGTTGGGTTTTCATCCAATACAAAATTGATGTTATGGATTACTTTGTTTATGATTTATTTTAGATACTATGGATATATTAACATGTATTCCAACTGAATTATGTTATATCTTGATGAATTGGTCTAGTTTGTAGAAGATAACTCATTCCCCTTGACCTTAGGTTATGATCTTAATATGAATTGTGTAATGTTGGTTCAATTGAATTGGTCATTGGTTGAATTAATACTAGAAGATGTTATTTTGTCAATTATGAATGGATTAAGAGGAATTTGAGTTCTATGATGCTTGTTTTTGAGTAATTGATTTAGGGTATGAAGTATGTTATAGATTTTACCAAAGTCTATCGTCTTAAGCTATGAACTAGTAATAAATTATGATGTAGTGATTCAATTGAATTTATTACCATGTTGGTTATTTATATGTGATGATATTATACCCTTGTTGGGTTAAGTTAAGGGTTTATGGTAAGACCTTGATGATGGATTATGAAGAAGAATTGGTAAGTCTTGTGATCTGAACTCTGTACTTCAATTATCGTTCCTTGTTGTTAAGTGATGATGTTGTATTGAATTATGTCTTGTATTAGAATTGATAGGGTTGGTATGATTTTGAATTGATATCTCTTGACTATGAATTGTGAGGTGTTGGCTAAGATTTTAAATGTCATAAGGATGGTGATGATTTACCAATGTGTCTTATCATGATATGAAAATGTTAATGTGCTAATCTCACCTATATGAATTGTAATGAAAGGACAATACTTATGCAATTCTTATTGAGCTATGATGATGATGATGTTTATATAAGGGTTAGACCCCCTGATCTACACTAAGATATGATGATTAATAAAGATTTTAAAGACAATTCACAAGGGACTCTAGCTTAGAACCGAGTGAACTAGAGTGAGGAGTGTCCCTTCACACATAGGGAAGGTAGGATCACTATTGTACTCTTGAGATTGGAGATCACAATGCATATAGAACAAAGAGGATCCTAACTGTGTCTCCTAGTTCTTGAACTATGTTGCCCCCATAGGAATACTAGCTAGTGGATCCACATAGTTGCTATGTTCATGTTTTGGTACTACCTTGACAAGTACTCCGCCTTCTTTCGGTGTAGGTTTTCATGACACCGGATTCCACATTAGCTCATGTGGTCTATTGTTTGTTAAGTAAGATGTTCCCAAAAATGTAAAATGAAATAAAGGAATGAACTCTAACTAAGATGACCTAAGAGGTTTAGCTTAGTCTAAGTAGTGGTATGAGACTCTACCTATACATTGCACTAGTTATCCTTAAGGGAAGTCTTACGAGTATGTTCTTATGTATGTATATGCTTATAAATGTAAATGATATGAATATATATATCTTACATGTTATTGACACTATGTGATTTAATTACTCTTATGAACATGTATTTGGTCTACAATGCTAAGGTATGATATTATGTACTCTTAATGTTATGTTATGTGAGGTTGGACATTGGTTATGGTTCTTGATAGGTTTTCTTGTTTCAGTAAGGTTATGGGGGTTTTCTTAGTTATTGTACAGGTGGACTTAAAGAGGGTCATGAGTAATGGTCTTGCTTTAGTTATGTTGAAATGTACTCTTATTCATGCTTGTTGACGTTATAACTTGATGATAGAGTGGTATTGATTATATATTCAATTATGTTGATACGATTTTTGAATTGACTATGTTGTGTAATGTTAGTCTTGTGATGTACATATCTATGACTTTAGAAGTATGTCTTATTGATTGGTATGGTCTTCATGAATGTGCATAAGGCTTTCTAAATGTAAAGTAGCGTGTTTTAAATGAAATGTCCTTTTTAGCATGATTTAATATTACCTAAACATATGGTCTCAAACTTAGTACAAGTGGTGTACTAACCCCATTTCTTACTTTCCCTAACAATTTAGGTTCCGGTCATTAAAGGGATTTTTGAGACGACTTTGAAGAAGACTTGGAATTCTTAACCATCCAAGTTAGGTAGGTCCTCACTTTTCGAGGGAAATGCCACTATCAATCCTATAATGTTGATTTTGTTTTTAAGATTCTTATGTTTCGATCCTTTTCATTTGAATATTAAACATTGTACGACCTATATGTGGTGTTATTGTATTGATGTATGGGCTAGGCCCAAATTGTTATACTCTTTTTAGATGGTTATGAGATAAGACAACTATTTGATACTATGTTATATTCTATATCTATGTGCAATAAAAGTAGAAGACTAAGTAATCTTCATATACGAAGGGTCTATGTATACTCGATATAACTATACTATGTGTATGTAGAGGTCTATGTAAACCTCCATGTAGAAGTAGTAAAAATTTTAAATTTCCAATAATTTTGACCTATGAATTTAATGATGTAAGCGAAGAGACTCTTAGTCCTCAAAGAGGACGACGACGTCGGTTACTTCTAGTGGGTATTCCCTGATGTGACACCCATCTCGCATATGGACACATCCTAACCTAATTCTTGAATCATCACAATAAATAATAAACCTATCACAACCTTCTAATAATGTTAACATTGAAGCAGAAGTAAGTTATCCTTCGGTTCCTGGAACTATTTTCACAAGCCTCCGACCATAAGAATTTGACTTTATTTTGGATCAATTTCTTCAATGAAGAAGCAACCGAAGAAAACTCTTCAACAAACTTTCTATAGTAACCATGCAAACACAATAAAGTTTATTATCCAAACGCGAATAGAAGTCTAGGCCAAGTCTTAACAACATCCGTCTTCTAAGGATCTACCTCAATACCAGTTTTAGAAACAATGTGACCAAAAACATCCACGGATATTGACCAAAACTTTTACTTACTAAACTATGCAAAGAGTTGTTGATCCTTGAGAACTTGTAACATATTTCTCAAATTATCAGTATGCTCGTCCTCACTCTATGTCTATATTAAGATATCACAAATGAACACAATCACAAACATGTCATGGTATAGCCTAAACATCCTATTAATTAAAATCATAAATGCGGCTAGAACATTAGTTAAGCCATAATGACATCACTTACAAACCATAATGACAATACCGAGTTTGAAATATTGATTTTTAGAATGTCATCTTCCTTCACTCTCAATTGGTGATAACCCAACCGGAGGTCAATCTTACAGAAATAACTTGCTTTCTGTAATCGCTCAAACAAATCATCTGTACTTGGAAGAGGATATTTGTTCGTACTTGTAACGTTGTTCAACTTACGGTAGTCGATACACATATGAAGTAAATTATCTTCTTTCTAACTAAAAAACTGGAGCACCCTATGGTCAGATATTCCGTCAGATAAAGCCCTTATCCAACAAGTCTTTCTATTTATCCTTCAATTCTTTAAGTTCTTCCAGATCCATTTGGTAAGGTAGAATAGGAATAGCTTGTGTATATAGGAGTTAGTAAATAGTGACTGACGTTTATCCCCTTTCTCGAGGAACACCAGTAGATCATCGAGAAACACTAAACTCATTAACGACGGGGAAAACTCAAGTAGCGGTCTCAGAATCCATATCCTGCACCCTAATTAGATGGTATATCTAACCGTTAAAAATTATCTTTCTAGCTTTGAGACAAGAAACAAACTAACTTTTAGGCATAGAATTAACCCACTCCACTTAGGATGGGTTCACTTGAAAACTGAAACTTGACTATTGGGTTCTACAATCAATAAAAGAATAACATGACTGTTTCCAATCCATACAAAAAATACCATCAAAATCTAACATATAAATCTCTACAAGATCAGCATGGGGGACTCTATGGGATAAGGAAATGGGACAATTTTTATAGACCATCTTAGCCACAATAGATTAAAAAATAGGAGTAGAGTTAGAAAAAGGGTCTAACAACACATGTGGAAGAATATAAAAACTCATACACACATATGGTGTCACAAAAGACAAGGTAGCACCGGTATCAACAATATATCAATAACCAAATTAGTAGGACCCTCTTGCTCAGGACGAATTTGAAGTGCATATAATCGATTTTGCTTTGCATCCCCAAACCACTAGGTGGATATTGCTTAAATCATCTTCCCTTATTTGTAAGTGAAGTACAATCCCTTATCTTATGATCAATCTTACCACAATAAAGCAATTATCTGTATCAGCTAAGCATTTACCTCATGCTTCCTTCCACATTAGCACAAGTAGATGATAAAAATTCACCACCATTTCCTCCTTGAGGTTTAGGGTTATACACCCTATATTTTTTGAATCATGGAGAGAAATTTACCAGAAAATATTTTTCAAATATAGAATTACCATGTCCATTGAACCTTGAATGTGAAAAGCCACCATCAATAGTCATTGTCATCTTTGTCACCCTAGATCATTCCATAAGTTCCTCCTCTTCTATTTGTGGAGCATGCACCATTAGGTGAGAAATGTCCATATAATTGATGATCATGGATGTATAAAATTAATATACTACCATAAGACACTACCCAAACAAACTTACACATCCTTACCCTAGGATCATCAAGCATAGTAGGAGCATACCTAGACAATTGTTTGAACTTCAAAGCATGTTTCTTCACACTCATGTTTCCTTGACAAAGGTTGATTAATTAAGTAACTTTGTCTCCCCTATATCAAGTGGAAAGAACCTATAAACGAAAGCAAACTTAAACTTTTCTAAATAAAGAGGACCCACATAACCACCTTCTCTTCTTCCCATTGGTTAAACCAAACTAGAGTGACAACTTTAAGTTATAAAGTGGCTAATTATACCTTTTCCACTAGTTTCACTCCCATTATCATCAACACCTTTTACACCTCAGCAATGAAATCTTGAGGATCTTCCTCAACCTTGGAAAAATGTATCTCAAAGGATTTATTCGGGTGAAGTTCCTTACTTTAGATGTTGTCATACCCACATTTGGGTTCACAAGGACCACAACCTCCCTATTGTATTGAGCCGTCATGGCTTGGGTTAACACTTGAAAAGAAGCCCTAAATTTTGCATTATCCACTTGTTCGGCCAAAGGGTTGGCCAAAATTTAAGGAGCTTTAAGAGATCATCGTTCCACATTCTGATTCACATTCCTCCTAACATATACTCTTTGAGGTGCCATATCTTGAAAAACATTGTATAGTTATTAAGAGAAGGACATATAGATGTATGCTCTATCAACAACTTTAATGTAATGAAAAAAGTGAAAATTCCTAAGCATATTGTAGCTTCACACTTATTAACAAGACTCTACTCGTTGTAGCTAAGAGACTATGTAGAACCTTTCTAAACATTATACTCATATACCAAGTTTGTCACGAACCAACATACACACTAGTCGTAATATGGTGTATAGGATCACGAGAGACCCTATACAAGCCACTTATCATAGATATACAAGATAATAAAATCTTAAGGATTTGAAAAGACAATTTATATCATAAAGAGTCTAAAAAAATACATAAGTCTCGAAGCCATTTATTCCATCATATGAGTAATTCGGGTGCAACCTATATATCATACAAAAAATCTAAATGAGAAGACTTGAAATCAATCAAAGAGTCTCGGTCCTTAGAATATAAGGACTAACGAATCTTCATAGTCTAAACAGAACCACTAGTCACGGCTCTGGGAGGTAGGAGCATTGGACTCTACATTAGTACACCATTGTAGGCAAGAGAATGTGTTAGTAGTTTGAATGTATCAATTATGATATGAATGCATAAGAGTTACGAAATCATGCTAAAAGGACTTTACATGACATGCAATGATCAAGCTAAATCATAAAAATATATGTTTTTAAACATGAGTCAAAATCATGGTCAATGCAAGCTAAAAATCTTTAAAACATATTTGAGATACTTCTAGAAGTGACTTTGGTTCATTATTGAGGGAAGTTTGTCATTATCTGACATAGACCATGTGAGCTATAACATGGAATCTAGTGTCTATATCACACCGAAAAGAGATTTCCTTACTTACTAATTAAGAAACATAGACTTCTAGCTTAAGTGGACCCATTAGCTAATGTCTATCTAGGAAAAACATATGATTTATAAGATAGGGATATTTCTACTAGAAACCGGGCCCCAAGATAAGTGAGACATTCCATATCGATTTTCTCTCAGTGCTAAGAATAAATCCCAAAGAATAATCATTAATCTTAAATTATCGTATTATCCATGGAAGGGAAACTCAAGTAGTCAATCCAAGCTATAATTCATTAGAATAGCTCCTTATATTAATTGACCTTAGTTGAGGAAATCTTTCAACCTCATGAATCCTTTATGTGAGAAAATTTCTTCACAATAACATAGATGCTTCACTCTTAAATCAACCATAAATCATTTTCATCAACGTCATAGAGGATCATATATATCTTCATAAATTTATCTTTCTTAGTTCAAAAGTTTCATCATATGATCAAAGTGAATTAAATTTAAAATCATGTGATTTCTTTTATTCATGCCAAAAAAGACATACAGTAATCAATCGAATCATAATTGAAAGGAACCCATGAGATGGAAGAATACTCTAATGAACTTGTAAAAATTGGAGAATTTAGGAACCCTGTGGATGAAAGAACTCTATACGTGAATACTATAATACCTTGATGTAAAAATCCTAAAATTAATGGTGAATTGGGGGACTTGATATAGAAACCCTAGACATCTTCTTGAAGCCTTAGAGAGAAATATTTAGGGATGAACTTTGAGGGATATTGGGAATTTTACAGAACGATATAAAATACTTTATTTTAGGCTTAAATGACTTATATAGGGTCTAGGATCAGGATCAAAACTAGGCATTGATTAATTAGGGAAAACATCAAAATGTTCTTAAAATAATTGTCGACCACCACCTACGGTTAGATCGATGATTTATAGGTCCTACTACAGACCATCCTAGTCAACCGTAGGTGGGGGTTCACAAAATAAATTTTTGGATCCCTAACCACGGGACCCATATATTGGTCCATTGGTCTCCCTACATCCTGTGCATGTCATCCATCATTCACAACTTAGACCCTCAAAAAAATTTTAAATGTGGGACTCACCTCGAGACCTATTGATGGCTCATTCAAGGAATGATGGGCCACCCTGGTCAATTGTAAAAAGAATATTGTAACTTGAAAAATTGAAAATTATCTCACTCTACCACCTATGGTTCCCACTGACGCCCCGTAACAGAACCTACGATCTATCACTAGGGTCGGTCGGTATTGACTCCACCTAAGAAAATATAAAATTTTCTTTCCTTCAAATCAAGTGTGTTACAGATTTGATGAGTGTTAGGGGAGCTTTCAAAATATCAAGACCTTGATGATTTTGACTCATGTTTTGACTTTACTAGAGTAAGGTTTAGACTTTACTATTTATTATGATGCTTCTGGAGTTGGGTTAGGTGGTGTTCTGATACGGAAGGGTAAGGTGATTGCCTATGCTTATAGGCAGTTCAAAAACCACGAGAACAACTACCCTACCAATGATTTAGAGTTGGAAGCAGCAATATTTGTGCTTAAGCTATGATGACACTATTTGTTTGGAGTTCATTGTGAGTTCTAATGGATCACCGGAGCGTCTGTATATTATTAGGCAGAGAGATATGAACTTAAGACATCGATGATTGCATGAGCTACTGAAGTACTATGAAATAACTATATTATATCATACAGGGAAGGCCAATGTGGTGGTTGATGCTTTGAGTAGGAAGACTTCGAACATGGTAAGTCTTGCCTCAATTCGTGTAGAGGAGAGACCATTGGATAGATATATCCAGAGGTTAGCCAACAGTCTCATATTGTTTTGGATATTTGAGGAGACGAATGATTTGATTTCTTTATTTGAGGCTCATTCTTCCTTGGTTGAGCAAATTTTTGAGCACCAATTTGATGAGCAGAAATTATGTCTCATTTGAGACAAGGTGATGAGAGGGGAATCCAAAGAGGTTGTCCTTTATTCTAATGATCTCTTTATTATTGGGGTTAGAGTTTTTATGCCCAAGGTGGAAGATTTGATTAGATTGATTCTTGAGGAGTCCCATTGTTCCTGATATTCCATCCATCTAGGCCCGACAAAGATGAATTGTGACCTCAGACAACACTATTAGTGATGTGTTATGAAAGGCATATTGATAATTTTATTTTGAGTTTTTTGGACCTATAAATAGGTCAAATGTGAGCACCAGCAGCCTCAAGGTATATCTTAGATAATTCATGTTCCTACATGGAAGTGGGAATGGATCAGTATGGACTTTGTTGTTTCACTATCTACCATCGTGGGTGGTTATGACTCTATTTTGTTTGTTGTTGATAGATTGACCAAGTCCGCCCATTTCATCCCGGTTTTGGTGAAGTATATAGTAAAGAGGTTACCTGATCTTTATAGAATTCATATTATATGACTACATGGAGTCTCAGTTTTTATTGCCTCTATTGAGGTTTTTTTTCACCTCATATTTAAGGCATTTCAACATTATTTGGGTACTTGATAAGATTTGAGTACAACTTCTTATCTTCATAAAGGTGGCCAGTTCGAGAAGAAGATTCAGGTGTTGGGTACATGCTCCAAGCTTGTATGATTGATTTTGGTGCAAGATGGGATACACCTTTTTCCTTAGAAGAGTTTGCCTATAATAATAGTAATCATTCAAGTACTAAGATGGCCCCTTTTGAGGCATTTTATGACAGAAAGTGTAGATCTCTAATTGGATAGTTTAATTTAGCTGAGATAGATTAATTAGATACAAATTTTCTAAGAGACTCTATGGAAAAGGTTCTTATAATCCAAGGTAGAATCTGATAGACCATAGCCAACAGAAGAGTCTGAGCCCTAGTGTTCATAGGGGGTGATCATGTTTGTCTTTGAGTGTTACCCATGAATAGTATCATGAGGTTCTAAAGGAAGGACAAGCTTAACCCTAAGTTTATTGGACCCTTTGATATTTTGAGTCATATGGTAGAGGTGGAATATAAGTTGACCTTGCCACCTAGCTTGTCAATTTTGTATCATGTGTTTCATGTTTCCATTCTTCGAAAGTAAGTGTTGGATGAGTCCCATGTACTTTCTCTTGATTCAATTAAGTTGAGTCGAGACTTATTTTTTAAATAGAAGCCACTATACATCGAGGATAGGAAGTTCTGGAAGCTTAGGACCACAAAGATTGCTTCAGTAAAGTTAAAGTAGAGGCATTGTTCAGTCAATGAGGCAACTTGGGAGACATAGTCAGATGTGAGTGCCAAATATCCTCATCTTTTTTGAAGCTCCGAAAATTATTTTTGCTTTATGTTTGAGGACGAGCATGAATTTAGTGATGTATAATGTAATGATGAGGTCACAAATTTTTGGAATATTTTGTGAATTGACTATTTTACCACTATTGATATCAACCCCGAGTTTTTTATGAATGAGTTTGAAAAGTTGATTTTGAACTTGGAAGTAAAAGTTATGAATTTGGTAAGTTTGTGAGTTTTAAGGCTCAGTTGTTAGACAGTTGTTGTTAGAGACTTAAGAAGTTTTGAGTTATGATATGGAATTCAATCGATTTGATCAATCCCAAAATGTGGAATCTGAGCTGAGAGAGCTGTCAAATTCAATTTCCGAGTCTTTAGAGTACTTGAGGCCCTAAGTCGTGAATTTATTCATTTTAGCCTTTGAGTTGACTTTGGTCAACATTCAGGGATTGATGCTCGGATCATAATTTCGAGAGTTCCAATGGATTCAGAAGATGATTTCAAGTGTATGTGAGGTTTTGGTTAATTTTGAGAGGTTCCAAGCTTTTTTTAGCCTTTTTAGGCCCTAGTAGGTTTATTCTGATTTTCATAGAGGTCAGATCATGGAACCTTGGATTCGTTTTTTGACATGTCCATTGAGTGTGGAACATTGAGTATAATTGACTTGAATATTTGGATTTGTGTGTATGGGGTTCCGAATGAATCTCGAGGGTCCTTTCAATATTTTGAGATTTGGCTAAGTTGCTGGTGTCTATACGCCTCGCTTTTGTGAAGGCATGTCGCTTAAGAAACTTTCGCAGAAGCGAGTGCCTCTTTACTTAAGAAATCTTTCCAAAAGAGAAGAGGCATTCACTTTTGTGAGAGTAATTTTTTAGCGGGTTTTGCATAAGCTAACCCCATGTCGCTTTTGCGACACCTGGGAGGGTTTTTGGCCTTCCATTTCGATGTTTAAGCCCCCATTTCACCATTTTGAGTTTTGGGACCTTTGCGGTGGAGATTTGGACCAGATTTTTGAGGAAAAACTTTTGAGCAATGATTATTAATTCTAAATTTTAAGTTATCCATTATTCTTAATGTATTTACATGTTCAAAACAAGCTTTTGAAATGAGAAATTTTGGGTTATCTTCTAGAACCCAAGAACATAGTAAATGTTGATTTTAAGCCATTTTTCAAAATTTGATTCGCTAATGAATTCCTAAAGCCTTGAGTAATGTATTGAAGTATTAAATTTCGAATTCAAACCTTACTTTTAGAAGTGTCTTTTGCGTTGATTGACCAATTATTTAATGGAATTGATGTGGGATTGTTTTTTTCGAAAAGTGATTGTGAGTACTTGCTTGTATATAGATTATGGGGCTTTGGAGCTGATTCATAAGTGGAAGACTCAACTAACGGATTGATGTTTGATTTATTTAAAGCAATATGATCTCCCAAACCTTGTATTAATTTGTATGCTTTCGTCGTTTCTTGTGTTTTGTGAGTAATGGGGATGAGGTGAAGGGTTTAATTGTCCACTTGATATATCTTAATGGATAAAAAGGGGTTGTAATGAAAAAGACTATGTGAAGAACATGATGATGTGAATCTCCTTATTGTGCCCTTATTGATTAATTGATGAAATGCTTGAATTGAGTGAATTATTATCCATTTTTGGATTATGACAGTTTTAAAATACATAACCTACTATTAAGTAGATCACAACCTTCCTAGACATTTGAGAAGCTAGGGATCTCCAAAAATTCTTTTTACCTCTCTTCGAACAAACTTTTCTAACCACCTTGCCCCTTTTCTACATAAAAAAACACCCCTTAACTGTCTCATGAAAATTATTAACTCTTTTAATTGTTTATATTGGTATCCTGGAATGAGATTTTATAACATGCGGCACATCAATACATAAACATGTAGGGATTGTTGTTTGTTTTAAAAAGGGTCATTCAATAAAGAGAAAAGGTTCCAATACTCTATCGAACTTCATAAAATTACACAAGGTGTACCCTAAATGTAGTGGTCTTAATTTTTTGTCCCCGTTAGAGAAGTCTTTGAAGAATTAAAAATTGTTCCTTCTTATGGCACGTGTTGGAACACTTACCAGGAAGGTATTCTTTTTTGTTTGCAACTTAGAGGATAAATGGATTACCGAAGAAACCTAGTGAAACAAAATTTGTAACACTAGACTTGTTGAAAATTTCTAGGGTGAATAACATAAAAAATGTACTATCACCTAGTATTTGGAGATTTACAAAGCTACGACATATAGGAATTGATAATTATTTTGTAGATGAACTAACCTTGTTATAACATGACACAAAGTTAGAGAATATAAGAATACTATATTAGCTCAACTTTTCTGTTTGGAAGACCTAGAGGAATCTTTTCCTGTGCACAAGGAATAGAAATATTATGGAGATCCCAAACAATTTTTCTTCATTAAAGTCAATAACACAGTACGGTAGCCATCAACTTACATATTCAGTCCTGATGATTAAGGAATATGTTATAGATATGGTGCGAGTAGACAAGCTTGGGGTAATCTTCAACATGTGAGTTTGTGCGTGAAAGGGGATCCTTATTTTCAGGAATTTTATGATATTATATCAACTTCGGGAACCATTAAAACTTTGCCTTCTGTGAAAACTTTAGATCTAATCACAATCTCCATAGAATCTGCTTGCTGCATTTATTGTATTCACTAGCCCGTAAACAGCAAAATGGACACCGCCTCTTTGATTTTACTGTACATATTCTGTTAGGTGAACTACAATGACTAATGACGATCGATGATGACAACAAAATCAAGTAAAAATGCAGAAAAGATTCAATCAAAAGAAGTATACGAATGTGCTTGCTGTAAGACCTTTCAAGAACGATAGTACAAGATATTTTTAGAAAAACTGTGATCAAATAGCACGAGTTATTACAAGACACTCAAAACTGTACTACCATCTCAAAATATCAGTTCTCTGTTCATTCTAATTCAATTCTTAGCTATTCAAGCATGACATTCAATATTGCATAACCATTCATTGAGAGAGTAAACCTTTCATAGGGAGCGAACGGATGAATTAAATTGTATAGACGTTCATCTCTTAGTCATCGAATAACAGATTGTACAAGAAATCTTTTCTAAACTCTTACTGCCAATAAAAAAAAGCATATTAAGAAGACAAAATATGAATATCCGCAAAAATATCATATATTCATACTCCATATATTTAACTTATGCGTCCTAATTCTTGAATCATTTACAAAACTATCAGCCAAACTTTTCTTGCTAATACAGGTACAGAAAAGCAGACAAAAAATTGAGAATCCAAGTATTCCAATAACAAATACGAATGAAAAAATAAGGGCCTAATTCTTGATTAATGAACCTTGAAAAGTAAACATTGATAATGAACAAGGATGCCAATATAGCTCAATTTCATCACCAGCACCCAATCTGCGATTCTTTATCAAGTTTACAATGGATTGAGAATAGTCATAATTACTCACAAAATGCATATAATAAATATACAATTTTGATTAAATACTTTTATTGCAGTTACTAGACAAGGAAACAACAAAATGGATAGTCTCTTTGATGTTACTGCGCATATTCTGTTAGATGAACAGTGAAGAACTACATTGACTAATGCCAAACACTTGGTTGCTAGAATTCAATTACAATATAAATTCAGATCAGCAAAATCAAAGTGTGAAGACGATCAATGATATAGTCAAGTCTAAGTAAAAATGCAGAAAAGGTATGGACTAAGAAAGAATGTGCTTGCTTTAAGACCTTTCAAGATCAAACAACTTGAGTTATCACGAGAGTTAAGCTTTGGTTCCCTTATTTAAGGTAGTGACTCTACTATTATTGATATTTACTTTGCTCTTCTGACATTTCAAAGGTTGAAGTTTCCTATCTTCTTCTAACCTTCTTTCGCTTTGGTTATTAGCTAGGATTTTCCAAAAGAGTTGAGACGCGAGCAATATCGATTATCCAGAAAATGAAAATAGAGACTTGAAGAATGTAACATTATTCTTGTGCTAATGCAAAAGCTTTCAGTCAATTTAGTCTTATGTTACATAATCAGTTATGTCTTAAGTTAACTGTCTATGTTCAATTTAGAAATCACATTCCATTATTCATAATGCCCTAATACATTGTACTCCTACTTTCTATAGATATGTTATTTACTTCACTCTTTCCAACGAAATCCATCAACTTAAAGATTCATCTCTGATGATTAAGTGGTAAGCTTCTACCATTGAGTTTGTGCGCAAAATGGGGTCCTTAATTAGGTCATGTAAGGTTCAAATTTCCAAGTGTGAGTTTATCAACTTATTTCTCACATTAAGCTCATGTATAGGTTGACAAAAAACAATAACTATCTAAACTATTACACAAACTTAAAAGAACACTATAACAATAGTGAATGAAAACACAAGTACAAAAAGGGAATTGTGTAGAGTGAATTGGAAACTTCAAGAATTCCAAATTCATAATTTTGTATTCAACTAATACAATAATATGAAAGAGTAATACTAAACCAAAGACTATGACAGTATGTTGTTTCTGGTCCTAAATTAATGGACCTTTCCACTAAGAACCAACCTGAGAAAGCAATTTGAACACTAATTTGGAAGATCTAGGATCCTAATAAAGCCCAATTTCATTACCTTCACCCACTACGCGGTCCTTGAACAATTCATTGCACTAAAGAGAAATCATCATTGTACACCTTCCTTAACCAAACACTTCCTCGTTCATACTTCTTAGGGACATTCCCCTCAGCTACAACCCATATTTCAACACACATTCTATCCATTCTCCAAACTTTTGGCCATGTCGAAAGTCCAATATCAAAGGATGTACTTGAACATCTCAAAAATAGGAATCATTAGCGTTCCTACAATGATCTCACCATGGGTAATATATTTCTTAATCTGTCATGGATTTTGCAGATTGTTTTTTGGGGCAGGGTATAAGTCATTTATCTCCACTAGTTCTCTAGTTCTCGAGTCACTGGATGTTGTGGGTTGTTAACTTTGCAAGATTCTTCTTCAACTTTAGATGGAAAGAAATTGTAAAAGAAGGTCTTATTCATCCGATTCAAAGTCCTCTAATCCGACACCAAAGAAACCAAGGAAGGATACAATTCTCAAGAAAATAAACACTAAAAAGAGAGAGAGAGGTAGTTACACATTATTAAGACAGAAATTAGATTTTCTATTCCAACTTTGAGTGAGAATCAAAAAAAATTATTATTATTTTTAAATTTCAAACTTGTTTCAGAGAAGAGTTATAAAATAGGATAAATGCATCATTTTAGCATTTAAATACAAGATAATAATTCAAAGATTGTTATCTTTTTCAGAGAAGAGTTATAAAATGGCATAAATGCATCATTTTATCCTTTAAATACAGGATAACATTTCCAAGATTGTCATCTTACTTGAAGTGTGGACAAAAATATAAGTTTAACTAATATCCGTTGACGGTGTAGAAATCTTTACACGGTCAAGTGACTAATGGGAAAATCTAAATTTTGGTCCTAATTCTTGAAGCATTTACACAATTGATAGCCAATCTTTTCTTGCAAATGCAAGTACAGTAAAGCAAACAAAAAATTGTGAATCAAAATTTTCCAATCACAATCCTAATTTGTGAATCACGGACCTTAGGAAATAATTTTATAATTAACATTGATTAATTTCATGATGGATAGAGAATTTATGATTACTCAACTTCCTAAATGGAGTACATAACTTTCAAAAGTATGTTCTTCCTGGGTATTATTTTCGTGATGTACCTTACGATATTCGGATCAAATATCAAGGGAGGCTCTATCTCTATTAGCTATTCTGTTTTAACCGATATGAGTTGTTAACTTTCAAGGATTCTTCTTCAGTGTTTGATGTCATGAAACTGATGAGAGTATATATTTACGAGTCATTATATTTCTATTTATATTCTTATTTTCTTATTTATTTTTTTGATATAAGCAAAAAAATTACCAATTTTTCCTTATGTGAACTTTGTTCATAATATAACCCGTGAGAAATTATCCTTCCGGATATATTAGATTGTCTATAATGTCTGCTCATATATTTCTCAATTTTAGATACAACATAATAAGCTATTGTCTAATGTTTGTAATAACTAAAATAATTTAGATCGTAGTAAGACATTTATCATATGATTATCGACTTGCTTGAAATGGATCTTTAGAATGTTGGGTACGTAAATGTGTAAGAGATTATTTTTTTAAAGAAGTCATTTATTAAAGAGAAAAAGTCTCAAATATGTAGTTGAACTTCAGAAATTTTTACAAGGTGTCCCCCAAATGTAGTGGTCTTGATTTATATTCCCATTAGAAAAGTCATTAAGGTTATACTCTTGCACACATCAGAAATTTCTTACCTTTTCTTCCTTATCTCACGTCAAAAGAATCTCCCTAAGAAAACACCATCAAACACCGCCCAACTCAAAAATACTGCCCCCTCTGCCCTGCTGTTCTTCCATTGGTCATGTTATATTGTAGCAACACCTTTGAGTTGGCATGAAGCTAACTCCAAACGCTCTGCATCGTAACACGCATAATCTCAAACAATTTTTGAAGTTCTACATAAAGTGCTCTGAATCCTAAGTGATAATTGACCTTGTGAGATCTAGGGGATTCATTCTCAAGAACTCACGCATTCTAGATGTATCAGCCACATCCTGACGACCCACTCTTTGTTGGCCTGTCTGATTTTCCACAACCTGAGTCATCATCTGAAGATCCTTGACCTGGATTATTAACATTCCTCCTAGTAGGACATCCTCGAATAGATTTTCGTAGAGGCATGATCTGGAAAGATACGCGTAAGCACGAGTTAGAGGAAACTTTTATAGAGTTGAACTCTATCACACGAAAAGTAGAAAGAAGAAGTGAAATGTTTCCTAAATGTCGTGACCTCCTAATTATAAATGTGTCACTCTTCACACCCATAAAAATGTCTCTGCAGAAACTTCATAGACCCCCTAGGACTCTTCAAATCTATGATCTGATACCAAGTTTGTCACGTCCACAACCTATATCATGTACGTGGCCGACACTTGAGAACCATCGTTGGTCCTCAAGAAAACCCTTGGTCTGGCCGACTACATAGCGGAAGACTTACTCAAACAAAATGGACTCCAAGTGCACAATTAAACTCAAAATGTCTCAATTATAACCTAACTTAGTGAACACATATTTAACCTCAACTCAACTCCGATACAAAAGCAATACTAAGAGATCCATTATTTCATGCTTTATAAAACAGAAATATTAAGTCAAGATGCATAAAAATACAATGGTTATTCTTCACTCTTATTTGGGAGATTCGCTAATCGGCAACCATCACTATGAGTTATATAATGATATAACGTCTCTTTCATGCTGTCAGAATTGTCCTATAGCTTATTAGGGTATAGAACACCTCAACTAAGTTGATCCACTAAGCTATGATAAAAATCAATAACTAATCATCTAAAAAGTACGACTCTTTATCCATGTTGGCTACATGGTTTATGAGAAATATGAGTTGTCTAAACTCGATCATCCTCATATCAGAACTCAATACTACCCCCAATAATATATAAACTCATTCTCAAATGTATAAAATATAAAGCTTTTTAAATTTGAGGTAACTACTTAAAATATCCTCTTAAAAGAAGTAATACTCTAAAATATCTATGAACTAATAAACTCACTCAGAAATCAACGTTTCTCTCTTTAAATCTAAAATGTTTTACTCATTTTAATTATGAATGTAAATCTTCTCATTCTCATATTTACTTTCTCAAGAATTAGTTAAAACCACTGTTGATTACAAAAGAATTTCAAAAAGACCTCTTGAACTTTCCT
Source organism: Solanum pennellii (assembly GCF_001406875.1). Classification (NCBI taxonomy): domain Eukaryota; kingdom Viridiplantae; phylum Streptophyta; class Magnoliopsida; order Solanales; family Solanaceae; genus Solanum; species Solanum pennellii. The sequence continues at coordinate 32,842,330 of NC_028641.1, forward strand.
CTAAAACTTACTTTAGCTTGGAATGTAAATTAATAAATGTTATTAGGACATATAAGATCTCTCAAAGATTAATGGAGCCTTTAGAGGCTAATATAAAGAAGAGAACATAGTGACGATTCAAAGGAACGCGTACGAAAAAAACAGCACAAGAAAAAAGACCATGCGACCCTGGCTCACTTCTGGTGCAGACAAAAGTTCGGGGCGCACTTCTGGCGCAGTGTGCCAGGATATAAACTACTAACCATAAATTCAGGTGCTATGGTGGTGTGCTGACCCACCCCCATCCCTAGAAATTCGATGAATTTTAATACTCAATCTGGGGTCCTATCTCAATTGGAATGGAGGAAATTCTTCTTAAATCTTCTTGATTCTTAAACTCAACGTGAATACATGAAGAATTCAACACAATCCCTTTGGGAAACATAACCTTTACAAAGGACTCACAATACACAAGAAGTTGCAACCTTCATTGTAAAGAGATAGAACAATTGTCAACAACTACTCAAGAAGCCTTTAGATACAATGATTTCATGGATATAGTAGATGCAGGGTGTAAGAAAAAACAAGTCCATCATTGTCAGAAGCTTTACATACCTAGAAAGAAAAAATGTTCTTGGAAATATCCTCAGTTCTTAAAAGAACGCTTGACACCCTGGCCTTTTATACTCTTGAACCATCGCTCTAAATCTCTAATTGTTTAGGTACGTGCAAAAGTAATATAAATATGATTTAACTTTTATTTCGGTGAATAAGATGTTGTTAAGCCTAGTGGAAAAGGTAAGAGACCACAATACTCCTTTTTTAAAAAAAAAAAAAAAGGAATGGAATGCCATAAATAGAGAGCTTCACTCAAACATGCATAACTTCTTACTCCGAGTTTGATATTAAGCAAATTTGTTGGCGTTGGAATGATGTCTCAAAGACTTCCATTTTATAGCTCATGGGCCACCTAAATCTTACGCGCTAAAATATATGATCCTTTTAAGTTGACCCAAAACTAAAAACTAGTGGATGACTTGTAGGAATCTTTATTTAGCTTTTTCAAAGTCCGAGGTGTTACGGATCATCTATTGGTAGATGTATAGTTTACATCCTAATAAAAATGAGGGCTTGTATCGAAATCTCCTAAACTATCATTAGTAGAAAATTTTCATACATGAACCATATTTTTCTCATATTTAAAAATCTCTATTTTACTCTACCTGATCTAAAACAAATTAAAAGAGAGCAGAATTACAGGAAACGGATCATGCAGACTGAACTGGGAATTTTATGAATCATTATACTACAAAATTTTCAATTTCATAATCAAACCTTTAATGATTACAATTATAAGAAAGAGTAACACTTTTAAAAAGACTATGGTATGTTTCTTTTGGTCCTAAATTCTTGGAATGTTCACTAAGCGCAAACCTCAGAAAGTAATTTGATTATTAAAACTAAAGATCTAGGATCCGAATAAATTCCAATTTAGTCATCAACTCCTAACCCACAATCGTTGAACAATTCGATGCATGAAAGTGAAAGTTCATCATTGTATAGATTCCTTAAGCAAACACTTCCACCTTCTTCTTAGGAACATATTCCTTAGTAGTATCCCACATGTCAACAGGCATACCATACCCATTCTCAACACTTTAGCCCATGCACAACGTCCAGTAGATCTATTTTTGGCAGAGGCTATATATCCGCTATCTCAATTAGTTCTAGAGTCAATAAATGTGTACTGTTGTTAAGTTTGCAATCTTCTTCTTCATATTTTAATGGAAAGAATATGTAAAAAAGGGTCTTCTTAAGGCTAACCAAAGAATTTTAATAATTGACATTGAAGAAATTGTTATAATGATACAACTCCCAAAAATCTATTGCACAGAAAAGGAGAGAGGAAAGAGTGCTTCAATTTATAACAGTAAAATATAAACAAATTAGGTTTTAATCTATATTCCTACTTTGAGAGGGAAACTCAGAAATTTATTACTTTTAGTCCGAATATCATTCAGTTTTTTTAAAATTATTCTCTTTATTATCATTTGTTTGTGTTTTTTACTTTGTACCAAATTTTAGAAGATAAAGAAAAAATTTGTATCTTGTGGTCTTATTTGGCATATGACCAGAATTTTGAATCAAATCTCAAAATTTTGTGTTCAAATTTTATTTAAAATTTAATTTGATTTTGAAAAGTTTAATAAAATAGGAAGTAGACGAACAAAAATATTTTTCTCGTCTTTCTCTTTCCCGTTTGCTCTATTTCTCTGCAATGATTTGCTCTTCTTATTACGACCAAACAATTGAGATTCACCCAGATTACTAGGTAGATTTTCTTCAATAACCAAAGGGCCTAATCTGCGCCAACTATCATTGAAAAATAGGCCTCCAGAGGAGAAGGAAAAAGTCCGTCCAAGCAGTAGTTATGAAGCTCTTGTGTTGTAGCTGTATTTTAAGTTACCGCTAGTAATGAAACTAGTATTATATGGAAACAAATTTCTTTGATAATAAGTACAAGGATTCGAATGGATGATTTAATGAATATAGAAATCATATTCCACAATTCAAACACACCCCAATTCTGCACTCTATTCAAGATTATTAGTTTAGAAGTTGATGGTTTCTTGATTAATTACAATCTGCGAATTCAAAGAGAAACCGAGAATATCTGGACTTCAGTATATGCTTCTGTCAGAAACTGTAACACCTTGCTCTTACAAAGGGCTAATTTTAGAAAGAACTAAATTAGAAATAGTCAATTTGAGACTTCTTCAAGGTAGTCTTTAATTGTGAGTTTTGGGTCAAATTCAAACGATCATAACTTGTAACACCGGATGAGTTAGGTACCCCATGAGATATCAAATGAAAGATTTTTTAGCCCAATTTCTAACGCCACGGAGTTTTCTAAATTTCAAGTTCGAATGACTGTGACATAGTTGTTTGAGTTCAGCTTGTCCAGTAAGGAAATTCATCCGAATTAAAAAGGGGTGTTTTTGATCTTTCCCTTACCACACTAAGTCCACACGTGTTTAACCAAAATTAGGGGTCAAAGCTTATTAAAATCAATTTATACGAAAGTCTAAACTGTTTGGAAAGATAGGGTAAAGTTCAAAGAGGAAAAAGGGAGAAAAGCTTCAGGAGTTCAAGACTTCATGCATCCTTGAGGAATTTCACTAAGGATTTGATCCTTTCTAGATATGTAAGCTTCCATAGGGAGGGGTTTGTTCACTCTCACACTAATCATCAGTTTATTTACTAATTTTCGTCCATGAAAATCTGTGTATTGAGGTTCTTGATGAATTTCTTGAGGTTTCGTTCTTCATTCTTTGTAAATGGGGTTTAAATGAGTTCTTGAGAAGAGAGTTTTGAGTTTGACGGTTGTTCTTCAGGAGATTTGAGTAGATTTTTCTTACTTTTGTTTGGTATACTAATGTAAGAGAGTTTAGAAGAAATCAATCAATTCTAAGTGAATTAGGACAAAAATCGAGTAGAAAATTCATTAGGATGTTCTGGAAGCAGGTTGGGGCGCTGCACCCCTGATACCCAGCAGAACTGACGTTGGGCAAGGGGAAGGGCTGATGCAGCACGCCACCCCTGCGCCACAAGCGCCAGACCACTTTTTTTGTATGTTCTCTCTTTGTACATGTTCTTTTAAGTCGAGCTTTTGTTCAATTCGTTATCCTAACTATTTAAACCTTCACTAATCATAAAGAGATCTTATATATTATGAATCATAACTCTTGAATTTACATTTCAAATTCAAGAAAATATTAAGAATCAAGTTTGAAAGAACCTTTTGAGTCATTTTGAGAAGTCTTTGACAATCTTTTAAAACTTGTTTTAAGAGTTGAGTACTCGAGTATGACGATGAGGAGACCTGAATTCATGCTTTCAAAATGAATATAAGGGAACGAAGTATTCCCAAGAGTAAATGTTTTACATTTTAAATGAGAGGAAACTTCGATCTTCAAATGAGTCCATAGGGAGTTTTTGAGCACTATCTCTTTTAAGAGAACCTTTAAGGAGTAATCTCAAAGTTTGAGGATGAGGAAATATTTTTAAACATATGAGAATGAGATGTATAATTTTGAGAATTATTAAGCACCGATATGGGAACGAGGTCAGACAACTCAAAGTCTTTATATAGCATGTATGCAAACATGGGTAAATAATTCCTTATTGATTGAAGCATAGATTAGTCGATCCACTTAGTTGAGGATGTCATATACTTCGTCAAGGTATATGGAAGTTCTTGAAGCATGGACGAGACGTTGTATCATCACATAGCTCATACTGATGGTAATCGGTTAAAAAATCTCCCAAATAAGAGTAAAATGTTTATTATTGTATATTTAAATACAATGAGTTATCATCTACTGCTTTAAAATCTTTTTTTATACTCCGTCTCTATTATTGTTTTAATATTGAATTGAGTTGTGTATATCTAAGTTGTGTATCCATGAGTTGAGTTGAGTCGAGTTGAGATGAGGTGAGTATGTTCTTCCTTTTATTAGTTCGAACATATGTTAGTACTTTAGAGTTCCCCTCAAATGCTCATATATTCTATGTACTGGCGTCATTTGGCCTGCATCTTTCATGATACAAATGCAGGTACTCAGGGTGATCATTAGGCGATTTGTTGAGAGCACTTACAGTTTCAGAGTTGCTTTGGTGAGCCTCCTTGTTTGGAGGGTTCCACATCTAGTTTCAGTTTTGTTAGGAGATGGTGGGAATTTTTTAGACTTCCCTCATAGTTATTAGAGGCTTCATATAGAATAGTGTTTTGAGGAGTCTTTTTCATTACCAATTTTAATGAATAAGACTTGACTTGTCTTTCTTGGCTAGTTGAATACTTTACATATTCTAATTTGATTATCATGAGACATTTTAGTAAATATTTACTTTGAGTTCATATAATTTTGAGTAAGTATTTTGCTTCTTCTGAGTATTTAACCAGGCCAAGGGTTCGCTTAGGGACCAGCATGGTTCTCGAGTGAGAGTTACGCCTAAGGAGTAGGCTCGCAGTGTGACAAACTTGGTATCAGAGCACACAGTTCAACAGTCAGAGGGTGTCTATGAAGTCGTTTCTATAGAGTCCTAGTTATCAGTGTGAACCGTGACACATCTATAATTAGGAGGCTATGACATTTACGAAATATATCAATACTCTTTTTGTTTGATAGAGTCCCACATCCTGTAGACTTTATTTCAATAACCTTGACTAATAAAATAGTGAATTCAAATAGGCTGAGAAACTCTAAAAAGGTTTATTTCTAATTCATATTTGTGTGTATCTTTCAGATCATGCCTCTATGAAGAGCTGTCTATGGTCATTTTGTTAGGGAAAATGTTTATCATAGGATGCAGGGTCCTCAATGCACCAAAAGTGCAACCCCAAGAAGAGGTCGCTAATGCTAAGTTCCGAGATTCTATTTGGATGTTGAGTCAAGTGGTGACAAACCAAGATGGGAAACAGAGAGGGACTCGATAGGTTGCGTCTGATACATCCATAATCTTTGATTTCTTGAGGATGAATCCTCCAGATTTCACCGGTTCAAGTGTCACTACGGATCCGGAACACTTAATGGAAGAGTTGCATAAAGTATTTGAGGTGATGCATGTTTCAGATGTTGAGCGTGTGGGACTAAATGAATACCAACTCAAAGGTGTTGATAAGATCTTGTATGACCAATGGAAGAAGAGTAGAGTTGAATGGACATCAATTGTGAGATGGATTGTGTTCGAAAATGCTTTCATCGGAAGCTTCTTTCCCCATGAGCTTAGAGAGCAAAGGTAAGCGAATTTCTTAAACTTAAGCAGGAATCCATGAGTGTGCATATGTACAACCTCAAGTTTACTAAACTGTCACGAGAGATGGTTGCAGATATGAGAAACAAGATGAGCTTGTTTCTGTCTGAGTTGTCTCTATTATCAAATAAGGAGGGTAAGTGAGCTATATTGATAGGGGACATCACTACAAAGAAAAAACATATTGCCAATAGATTTTTACGAACAACTTCAGTTGGTTGTTATTCTACTAAAAATTACCAACATATTTTTGACTGACTTCTATTTTAAAACTTAACAACGAAACTCGAACAGATTACTGTCACTTCTCGAGCCTACACCTTGGGTGTGGCTGGCACCCAATGACCATTACTAGCCTTGAGCAGACCCTTGGACTGACTTATTTAACTAAGCGGAAGACTTAACTCAATATGAAGAAAGAAAACATGCTCATAAACATAAATAAAATAAAAATGTCTTGGTCAAAATGGCACTTAAGTCTCACACTAAAATATCTGAAATGCAAATAAAGAGAGACTCAAAACTAAACTACCTAACTTACTATCTGTCTGTGAAGCCTCTATAATACTAAGATGAATGTTGGGACAGACCCCACAACATTTTATAAAAGAAAAGACTAAAAATATGTAAATGTGTCCTCCAAAATACAAGGAGCCTTACCATTGACTTCGAATGCTTAGCTGGATCAACGAGATGCTGGAAAATGATGATCCTGGTTACTTACGTCTATATGATGATACGATGCCGGCAAAATGGCATCAATACATTAAATGTACGAGTATGCGAGTTGGAATGCTAACATAACATAAGCTTGAATTGAGTAAGAAGAAACACTTACATTGGCTCTACTCAACTCATGAGATATTGAACTCAATAAAAGCAATAATGACACATGCAATATATATAAAGCTTCTAAAATAATGTAAAAAACTTAGATCGTTCAAGGAAATGCAATAACAAACTAGACTTTACTTATGTATGAAAGTAATATAGTTTCCGTGGGAGATTTTCTAAAAGACAACCACCACTATGAGCCTATGTAGTGATAATATGTCTTGCCAATGCTTCCAGAAGTGTCCTATACTTTGTTGTCGCATAGATTATTTTTAACTTAGTGGATCCACTAGCATAACAGACATGATCTTCTAAAAAGTATGACCCGTTAATACCCTTGTTGGCTACATAGTTTCGTGGAGACTTGAGTTAATATGAACTATTATCCCCACATTAGTGCTCAATGCTACTCCCAAAATATACTTTAGCTCAAGCTTTTACAAACAAATTCCTTTCCTTGTTTTGAGATAATTTCTCAACACTAAGCATTAAATATCTCTCTTGGAATCAATGTTCACCTTTTCTTGTTCAAAATTCTTTTGGGAAATCTTATTTATCTCTTAATTTAAATGTGAAAACATTTATGAACTTTCTAGCGTATACTTAGTTCCGTTAGAACTTTTGAGAAATGAACTCAAATCTTTACTCTTTGCTTAACTTGAAACATGAGCCTGAAAACGAAGTTAAAACGTTTAGAAAAGACTCTTGAAAAGATTTAAGAACTTTGCTTTGGACTAGCTTCTTAACTTTAGACTTGACTATTAACTTGTTTGACTTTGATCTTAACTTTCCTTGAATTGGATTATGGCCGATTTGGGCACGTTCGAGGCACGCTGCGCCAGACCAATTGATCTGTCGCCTCATCCTTGTGCGCCACCCCAGGCCCGCTATAATAGATGGGGCGTGCCGCGCCTGGTGCTGTCCAGGTATGGATGAAGAACTTCTCTCTTCGTTTTCTAATCTTAAATTCTCTAAACCTTTATAGTTCTTTTCCCAAACCCTTAGGATCACTAATACCTCCAATACCCAATAGATCTAACTCGAACATAACTTGAGATTTATGAATAAATATCAATGGGCACTCAACAACTCAATTAATAGGAATTTGACAAGATTCATAAGGAATTCACTTCTAATTATGTAAGCAATTCTAAAACAACTGAACTGAAACAAGTTTTGGTGTGTGGGTGAATTAACCCAGTACTAAAGATATCGCATACCTTGATAGGTAGTACCCTCGATGAATTCCACTCACAATTCTGTAGCGTTCTTGGCGAATGCTCGATCTTTCTCCTTTTTCCTTCTTGTCTTCTCTTTTCTCCAAGACCTAAGCATAAAATAACTTTTCTAATCCGAACTAAAACTTAGTTTTACCCCCAAATAAATCCATAAAACGAAATAGGAAATAAATGGGTGAAAAGACTAGATTTCTCTTCCTTAAATCCGGATTGGAACCTTCCTCAATCCAATGGCCCAACTTTCAATAGGCATATCTCTGTCATACGATATCAAAAATGCACAAACTCGGCGGCATTGGAAAGATATATCCAAGGTATTTCTGACCATATCAATAACTACTTCAAACTCATCCTGAGCTAGGAGTTATCGCCATTTAAAAATGACTAAACTTACTCCATTAACATAGAAAAATTTTCCAGATTTTTCCCTTTTTTTCCTAAAGTTATTATTTTTAGTTTCTTTAGCTTATTCCTACCTAATTCAATTTGTGAGATGTTACAATATCTACCCCTTGGGTACATTCGTCTTTGCATTAGATTTCTCTTACTAAGCTAAAAATAGTAACATCATTTCAACACTAAACAAACAAAAGCAAGTAAAAGCATGATTACTCAGAGTTAATATAGTACTAAAAAGAGAATTAGTACCTTGATTTCCATTCTCCCCAGATTCAAAGAGATGTGGATGTCTCTTGTTCATATATTTTTCACGTTCTCAAGTCACTTCTTCAACAAATTGGTTCCTCCAAAAAACCTTAACTAAGGCTACCTTTTTTGTTCTCAACGTGTGAACTTCGCGATATAATATTTAAACCGGAAACTCTTCTTTGGATAAGTTATCGTTAATAGCAATATTTTTCGTTGGTAAAATCAATAAAGGATCACCCATGCAATTCTTCAACATGGAGACATGAAATACTGGATGAACCGCTGCTAACTCTTGTGGTAACTCCAACTTATAAGCTACATTGTCAATTCTTTGGGATATCCTATAAGGACCAATATATAGGGGACTAAGTTTCCCCTACTTATCAAACCTGATAACACCCTTCATAGGTGAAACTTTCAAATATACCCAATCATCCACTTCAAACTCCAATGGCCTTCTCCTAACATCTTCGTAGGACTTTTGACGACTCTATGCCATTTTTAACCTCTCTTACATCACCTTCACCTTCTTCATGGATTGGTGAACTAAATCTAGTAATATCAACCCGCTTCACCAACTTTGAACCACCCAATAGGAGATCTACATATTCTCCCATAAAGAGCTTCATATGGATCCATTTGGATGCTCGAATAGCAAGTGTTGTTGTAAGCGAACTCAATGAGAGGTACGTGATGATACCATTACCCCTTGAAATCAATCACACAAGCCCTCAACATATCTTTTGAAGTCTAGATAGTACGCTCTGCTTTTCCATCCGTCTAAGGGTGAAACACATTGCTTAAGTTCACCTTTGAACCCAAACTTTTTTGAAAGAATTCTAAAACTAAGCAATAAATTGTGCACCGCTATATGAAATGATCGGAATTGGGACTCTATGAAGTCTCACCACCTTCTGAATGTATAACTTTGCACAATGCTCTGTCTAATGAGTGGTCTTTACCGGTAAGAAGTGGGCTGATTTTGACATTCTATCGACAATCACCCAAATTGATTCATGTTGTGTGCGAGACCTTGACAAGCCGGTGATGAAGTACATATAATCATCTTCCACTGCCATTTCAGAATTTTTATATTCTAATTCTAACCTCCAGGCCTTTGGTGTTCTACTTGTACTTTTCTGGCAATTCGGACACTTCGCAACAAACTCAACAATGTTTTTCTTCATACCATCCCACAAACATACCTTTCTCAAATTGCAGTTCATCTTTCTGGAACCCAGATGAATGGAATATCTGTAGCTATGAGCCTCCTCCATGATCGTTTCTTGGAGTCCATCAAGCCTAGGTACATACAATCTACCTTGATACTTCAACACACCATCTCCCACTTGTTAAAAAGCTAATACTCTTTGATTATGTACATTCGCCTTTAATTCAAGCAAAATAGGGTCCTGGTCTTGCTTATCTTTCACTTTTGACAGTAATGATGACTCAGCCCCATTTGGTCACCACTATCCCACCTTCTGTGGAATCCATAAGTCTGACTCCCAAGCGTGCAAGTGTGTGCACATAATTGGATAACTCCCTCTTTTATTCCTCAACATGGGAGGTACTCTCAATGGATAACCTTCTTAAAGCATAAACAACTGCATTAGCCTTACCTCGGTGGTAAAGAATACTCATGTCATAATCCTTGAGTAATTCCAACCACCTCATTTTTTTGAGATTGAGCTCCTTCTGGGTGAACAGATATTGTAAGCTCTTGTGATCAGTGAATATGTCAACATGAAAAATTTGCGAGTAGTGAAACCATATCTTCAAGGCGAATAAACTACTACAACTAACTTTAAGTACTGGGTTAGGTAATTCTTCTCATGAACCTTCAACTGTCTGGAGGCATAAGCTATAACCTAGATATTTTGTGTTAGCACACAGCCCAAACAAACTCTAGATGCATCACAATACACCACACAACCTTGATTACCCTCTGGTAAGGTCAAAATCAAAGTAGTATTCAACCTATTTTTCGATTCTTGTAAGCTTTTCTCACAAGCTTCAAAACCATTGAAATTTAGTTGTCTTCTGAGTCAACTTGGTCAAGGGAGACGAGATAGCTGAAAATACCTCAACAAACCTTCTATAGTAGCCAGCAAAACCCAATAAACTTCTAATATCAGTTGGAGATGTGGGTCTAGGCCAACTCTGAATTGATTCTATCTTTTGGGTATCAATTCCAATCCCATCACCTGAAACTATGTGGCCCAAGAATTCCAAATACTTAAGGAAATACTCACACTTGGAGAGATTGGCATACAACTCCGTATCTTTGAAAGTCTGAAGCACTATCCTGAAGTGACTAGAATGATCTTCTTCATTCCTTGAATAAATCAGTATGTCACCAACGAAAATGAAGACAAACATATCTAGATGAGGTTTAAAGACTCTAGTCATAAGATCCGTGAACACTGTTGGTGCATTGGTCAACCAAAAGACGCAACCAAAAATTCATATGCCCATATTTGGTTCTAAAAGTTGTTTTTTGAATGTCACATTTCCTAACTTTCAACTGATGGTAGCCATATTTGAGATCAATTTTCGAGAAGCATGTGTCACCCTGAAGTTCATTGAAAAGATCATGTATCCTTGGAAGAGGATACTTATTCTTGATGGTAACCTTATTCAATTGGTAGTAATCTATAAATATCCTAAGGGAACCATCTTTCTTCCTCACAAATAAGATAGGAGAGACCCAAGGTGAGACACTTGGTCGAATGAAACCTTAATCTACAGATCTTTTATTTGTTCTTTCAACTATTATTGGTACCATTCTATATGGTGGAATAGAGATAGAACAAATATCTAGAATTAAGTCTATGCCCAAGTCTATTTCTCTTTCATTAAGAAAAACTTCTTGAAACTCTCTTACTATAGAAATTGGCTGAAGAGAAGGTACCTCAACACTTGAGTCATTAACTCGGACTAAGTGATAGATACATCCCTTTAAAACTAACTTTCTCGCCTTCAAGTACGAAATGAAATGACCCTTAGGCATTGCTAAACTACTACTCCACTCTATGAGTGGCTCATTAGGAAGTTGACACTTGACAACTCGATCTCTACAATCTAGTGATGCATAACATGCATGAATCCAATCCATTCCTAGAATGACATCAAAATCTACCATGTCTAACTCCACTAAGTCAGCCATGGTGTTCTTGCGGTTAATAGAAATAGGAAAATCAGGATACTCTTTCCACTAGTATAGACTCTCCAACATGGGTAGAAACACTAAAAGGTTCACAAAGTTTCTCAACATGAATCTCAAACTTATTTGCCACATAAGGAGTTTCAAAAGATAAACTTGTTCCTGGATTTAGCAAAGCATAAACACCAAATATAAAGACTTCGATCATACCAGTGACAACATCTATAGAGTTCTCTTGTTATTGGTGGCTAGTGATTGAATAGAAGCGGTTTTCCCCTCCGCCAGTTGCAGAAGTGTGTCCTCTAGGTGCAACTTTGTTTGGTGGAGCAACTAATGAAGATTGGGCGTTGTTGCCCTGATTTCCAATATTTTACCTGTTTTTAAGGCACTATCTCATTAAGTGACCTTATTTATCAAACTTGAAGCAACCTGTCTTGCCATCATGACATTTACATGGGTGGGTTCTACCACACTTAGCACATGCATCAGCGCAACTTCCTCTCTGTGACACACTTCTTTGAGAATTTGATGGAAAATCTTTGAAGTTCTACGAATTCTGGCCATGATGCTCACCATTTTTTTTAGTGTAGGATCCCTAGCAGATGATCCTGCAGGCACCTTTTATTTCTGAAATTGTGGTCGACTCGGACCACTCTTCTGCTGCCCAGACTCATTCTCAGTCTTATCTTTCTTGTTCTTATACTATTCTCTGTTCCACAGGTTCTCCTCTTCAACTAATGGCACATAAACCATCAACCTGAATATGTCTATGTCGCCTATAAGTATTGCAGCTCTTCCCTCCTTGCTTGAAGCATGACCCAAGCCAACCACAAACAAGCTCATTTCGCTCCTCATATCCTTAACCATTTCAAAATCATAGAGGCACAATTGTGTAAACTTCAGTCCATACCGGTGCACACTCAAAGATTCATGTTTCAGTGTAAGGAACTCTTGTACCTTTTCCTCTTTCACTTCTCAGGGAAACAAATTTTCCAATAAAAATTCTTCAAAGCAACCCCAAATCGAACATGGTGCATCCTCATCTATACCCTCCTTCCATAGATCAAACCGAGTTCTAGCCTTATTCTTCAGTTGATATGCAGCTAGTTCAACTCTTTCAACATCGATGACATGCATCACATCGAAAACATTCTTTAGCTCCTCAATGAAATTCTTCAAATCCTTGGCAGTTCTCGAACTAATGAGATTGGAAGGGTTAATTCTTAAAGATTCATGAATCCTTGAGGTAGTATCCTCTTCTTGTTGAGCTCCTATTTTTTGCCCGACTTGGTTAGTCACTACTTGGCTTAACATCCGAATAAACCTCATAGAATTCAGCATTTGTGACTTCTCCTTGAGGTTGCACATTTGGTGCATTAGGTACCTCTGGTTCCTCAACATTCCTTCTGGCTGGACGACCTCATGCTGCTCTTTGTGGATGCATTATGATCTAAAACACACGCAAGCATGAATTAGAGAGAAACTTTTTTGATATAAACTCTAACGAACGAAAAATGAGAATAAAAAGAGTGAGAAATTCCTAAATGTTATAACCTTCTAATCATATATATGTCACGCTTCACACTGATGACTAGGAGTCTACAGTCACGACTTCGTAGACTCTCTAGGACCTTTGAACTCTTTGCTCTAAAACCAAGTTTGTCATTCCCTGAGCCTACACCCTGGGAGTAGCTGGCCCCCAATGACCATTTCTGGTCTTGGCCGACTCTTGTCCTAGCTTACTTAAGTCGATGGAAGTCTTAAATCAAACGAAGCTAGAAAACATTCCAATAAACACACTTTAAATTAATGTCTTCGCCAAAATTGCACTTAAGTCTCACAATAGAGTATCTTAAATGCAAATAAAGAGATACTCAAAACTATACTATCTAACTGACTATCTTTCTATGAAAACTCTATAATACTAAGATGAATGTTGGGACATACCCCACAACATTCTATAAAAGAAAATACTGAAAAACATGTAAATGTTTCCTCCAGAATAATAGGAGGCACACCACTATGAGCCTAAGTGGTGATACATTGTCTTGCCCACGCTTTCAGAATTGTCCTATACTTTGTCGTTGCATAGAACATCTTTAACTTAGTAGATACACTAGCTTAACTTACTTGATAATCTATAACGTATGACCCGTTAGTACCCACGATGTCTACATGGTTTTCATGGAGACATGAGTTAATATTAAGTCTCATCCCGACATCGGTACTACTCCCAAAATATACTTAAGCTCATGCTTTTAAGAACAACTTCGTTTCCTTGGGTTCAGATAATTGTTCAACACTTAGCTTTAAAAATCTCTCTTGGAATCAGTGTTCCCCTTTTCTGGTTCAAAACTCTTCTGGGAAATCTTAGTTCCATCTTAACTTAAATGAGAAAACATTTATAAACTTTCAAAGGAATACTTAGTTCCGTTATAACTTTTAAGAAATAACTCTTTGCTTAAGTTAAAACTTGAGCATTAAAACGAAGTTAAAACGTTTAGTAAAGAATCTTGAAAGCCTTTAAGAACTTTGCTTTGGACTAGCTTCTAAACTTTAGACTTGACTCTTAACTTCTTTAACTTTGAATTAACTTTCCTTTAATTAGATATGGATTCAAGTTTATTATTTATAATCTTTTATGATTTCTAGGTGTTTAGAAATCATTTGAAGTAATTAGAATCGTTGGGAGGTGTTAATGTACGTTAGAAGAATTTAACGGGGATAAACAACGAAAACTGGGCGAAAAACACCGACTTGGGCGCGTTCAAGGCGCGTCGCGCCTGGAACAACCCAAGTGTGGTTGATGAACTTCTCTCTTCATTTTATGATCTTAAATATCTAAACCTCCATAGTTCTTTTCCCAAACCCTTAGGATAACTAATTCCTCCAATACCCAATAGATCTAACTTGAAAACAAGTTGGGAATTACGAATAAACATCAATGGGCACTCAACAACTCAATCAATAAAGATTCAATAAGACTCATCAAAAATACACTTCTAATTATGAAACAACTCTAAAACCACTTAATTAAAAAATGTTTTGGTGTATGGATGAATTAACTCAACACAAAAGATCTCACATACCTTGATAGGGATCCCCGCTGACGAATTCCTAACGCAATTCCTTAGTGTTCTTTGCAAATCCTTGATCTTTCTTCCTTTTCCTTCTTCTCTTCTGTTATTTCCAAGCCCTAAGTGTAAAATAACTTTTCTGATCAGAATTCCCTAAGTTCGGATGGGACCTTTCAATCCAACAACCCAACTTCTAATAGGCATGTCTCCCTCATACGATATCGAAAATGCGCAAACTCGGCGGAGTATGAAAGATCTCTCCAAGTTCTTTCCAACCATATCAATAACTACTTATAGCTCATCCGGATCTAGGAGTTATGGCTGTTTGAAAATAACCAAACTCACTCCCTTAACTTAGAAATGTTTTACAGGTTTTCCCCTTTCTTTCCAAAAGAGATTATGTTTAGTTTCTTAGCTTATTCCTAGATAACTCAAATTTGTAAGATGTTACAATTACCAACAAAAATCTTACTAACTACAGATTTTAGTTGGTAAATACGGCAGGAAAAAATGGTGCCAAATTTAGCAACATTCTATCAATAGATTATCAACTGAATATTACTAACGCAAACCTTTTGTTGGTAATATTACGAACGAAGTATATATCGGTTGGTAAATATGATAAAAAAAATTTTTTATACAATTTATTAACATATTACCAATTAATTACTAACCAAACATTTACAAACAGCACGATTGTGTTGCTAAATTTACCAACCAAATATAAATGTGTTGGTAAATAAGAAACGAAATGTGATTTGCTGGTAAACTTGCCGAGCAATATCCAATTAGTTGGAAAATTTTCCAACGAATAAATATTGTAGTTAGTAAATTACTTACATCATTAAAATAGATGGTAATATAATAATCGATCATTAATCCATTGGTAAAATTAACCAACATATTAATTATTAGTTTGTAATAGTACATATGAATGTTTAGTAGAATAGTTTTTATTAACAACTATGATAAAATTTATTATTTTATTATTAATTACTAACTTATATTTGAATAGTTAATAAATTTTCCAATTGAAGTTATCTTTTTTGGTAAATCAGCGTCTAGTGTTGAGGCTTTCATATCCTGATTGTTTTGTTAGGCGCTTTAACTTTTAAATTTTAGTCAAAACTTGACTTTGCTCAATATTTTTGATAAATGTTCTCATATTAGAATTCTGTTAGTGTCATTAGCTTCAAAGGTAATTTTTTATCTAACAGGAAGATTGGTTGAAGTTTTGGGCTTCTGTTTTTTGTTTGTGCTGTTAGGTGTTTTAAATCTTGTGTTTTGGCCAAAATTTTATTTTGGTCAATATTTTTTTGAACATGCTCAATAACTACAAAGGTCATTTTTTATATAATAGGATAATTGGTTTGGGTTTTGAGAATTTTATTTCTAGTGTGTGTTGTTAGGTGTTTTAACTTATACATTTTGGCAAATATTAAACTTCAGTCAATATATTTGATAAACATTCTCTGGTGAGAATTTTGTTAGTGCATTTAGAGCAGAAGGTCATTTTTTATATAATAAGATAGAGGGTTCGGGTTTTGAGTCTTCTATTTTTAGTTTGTGTTGTTAGGCTTTTTAACTTGTAAGTTTTCGCTAAAATTTCACTTTAGTCAATATGTTTGGTAATCGTGCTCGAATTGAAATTTTATCACAGCAGTTAGCTATATAATTTAAGTTATGGTCTCATAGGAATGTTGGTTCGGATTTTGAGACTTTAATTTTCAGTTTGTATCATTAAGTTTTTAACTTTTAACTTTTGGCTAAAATTTGAATTAGGTCAATGTTTAGGGAAAACAAGCTCAAATTTGAATTTCGTCAGCGCGGTTAGCTCTGTAAGGTCATTTTTCTTCTAGGATGGTTGGTTTGGATTTTCAGATTTTCATATTCAATTTGTACCTTAGGTGTTTTAACCTTTGACCAAAATTTAACATTGCTTAACATTTTCTGTGAATGTGCTCTGATGAGATTTTGTCGGCGAGATTAGCTTCGGAAGGTCATTTTTATATCTAATAAAGTTATTGGTTTAGGTTTTGAGGCTTTCATTTTCAGTTTATGTTGTAAGCGTTTTAATTTTTAAGTTATGGTCAAAAATTATATTTGGTCAATATTTTTTATAAACATGCTCAAATAAAATTTTTTGATATAATGATATGTGTCATATTGAGATTAATGTAACTTGTTATCATAGATTTTCCATTCTTTCATTCAAATATGATTTATAAAATTGATATTAATATTTTTGGATTTATATTCGTGTTGTTAGATTTTTAAATGCAGTAAATAAATATATATATTACTATTGAATATTCATTTAGTTAATAATATATTGAACATATTGTCAATCAATTATTAATCTAACATTGAACTTGAATGATATATTACCAACAACAAACAATCAATTAGTAAATTTATTAGAAAAATAAATGCTAACGTGTTTAAAATTTATTACCAACAAGAGTTGTGGTGGAGTGGTAAGTACTCCTTCATATTTAATCAAGAGGTCTTGGGTACGATTCAACTTAGGTACCCAGTTGCCTTTGTTAGGGAGCGTTTTGCATAAATCCAATGTGGGATTTCCCAACGTAAATTCAGATACCGGACACCGGAAGGGAAACCAAGAAAAAAAGTATTTAAAATTTATTGATAAATTACAAACAAAAATATTTTGTTACTAAATTTCCAACCAACGGAATAGAATAATGAAGAAAAAAATTAACTAACTCCTTTTCAATTAGCAGTAAAAGTACTAACGATATACTAATCAAAAGTTAGATGGTGAATTTACCAACGGAAATTTTAGGGTTTTGTACCTACATTTTTGGGTGTTCACCAACAGATTTTTGGTTGATAAGTTTACCAAAAAATTAATACAAATTGGCATTTAGTTTGTAACTCAATTTGCCAACCAATTCGATCAATTTACCAACGACTATTTTTGTTGGTAATTGTGGTTCCCTTTGTAGTGCATGGACCTTGGAAGGCATATGATGCATGTGCAGCAGGTGGAGGTGTACAAGTTGACAGATAGTTAGGAGTTCCGCAAAGGCTAGAACAACAGGTAATGATTTTGGACAATAGAAGACCCGAAATGCAAACCAATAATCTTTTCAACAAAAGTCATATGGACATGATCCATCATCTGCTAGTGCACCTACACCAAAGAACAGACTTGAGTGTAGGAATCAGAACTCACAGAACTTCAAATCTCGACCTACTTAGTCTCAAGGTAGTGTGGCACAAGGGGCCAACTGGACCCTACTTTTGCTATGTGTGGCAATAACTACCCAGGAGCTTGTCGTGATGGCTCCACTTGTTTCTTAAAGTGTGGACAAACATGTCTATGAGAGAGTGCCCTAATAACAGAAAGGGAAATGGTAATGGTACAATAGATCCCAATCATCTTTAGCACTTCTGCTAGACAGAGCTGCACCTAAAGGAGTTACTTCAGGAACAGGTGGAGGAGCGAACTGTCTACATGTTATTACCAGTCGCCAAGAGCAAGAGAATTCACCTTATATTTGTTGTTCATCTTGTATTTCAAACATACTTAGAACAAAACTTTGAACATCTTTGTAAGACAACAAAGTTTAAGAACATTTTTATAACTAGAAAATTAAAACTAGTGGCGAAACTAGAAAAGGAAACAGATTTACAAAAAATATACCAAATATTTTTCTTAAAGTATAATTGTTGTTAATATGTGTCTAAAGAATCTTACTGATTCCAACAAACTTTGCAGAAACACGAAGTTACCAAGTTTAATGAACCAGTGAAGAACAAGAGAATAGAAGAACTAAAATTAATTCACAAATCTGAAATTTGTAAAACACGTACCAGAATCTTGAAAGTTTTTAATAGGAAAAAGATCGAGTCCACTGAACTAAAAGTGTCCCCTTAAGGAAATTATTCCCCTCTAGTATACGAGGTTTGATTTGGAATATGACCTCCAAGGGTAAAATGATCTCAATCACCAGAGTATAGATACCAAAAACTCCGGTATTAGCGAACCACTCAATGGCAGTAAAGTACACTTAGAATACTAAATTTAGTACTTAAAGAAGAAGTCCATGAATTCTATATTAAAATTAGATGAAATCCCTCAATTCATTAGAAAACAAAGGGTAGTGTGAAAAGGTTCTTATTGTGCCTTAGCGGAACGGTCACAAACCTATGGAAAAGTCACAATCTTTCAGAAAGGTCATCACCTTTCATAAAAGTCACAACTTTTCATAAAAGTCGCAATTTTTCATAAAAGTCACAACTTTTCATAAAAGTCGCAACATTTCATAAAAGTCACAACCCTTCATAAAAGTCGCAACTCTTCATTTTCCATTCACACCTTTTTAAAACCCAACAATCCCCCGAATGAATGGGGAATGACTCAAAGACAGAGAAACGGACATGTATGGGTACTTTACAAGCATGAATTAATATCTGGATAAGTAGGTTTCCCCTTGGACTTTTCGTAGTGAACATATGTCGGATATACTCGGTCAATCGGTAGATGTGATATCTTTGAACCATCGAACTTTGGTGTATTCCTAGACAACCATATGTCACACAATTAACCCTTTACCGTTTATGGTTCTTGCGGTTGTATTCGTTTTAGCCATGAACACCTCCTGGTTTCATGAGTGTATAGAGATATGTCTTTTAAAAATCATCTTCTTTGAAGCGGCTTATACTTCACACTCACATAGGTGATTCCTAACCGTGTTATCGCGTAGATACACTATTTCGTCAACTCTTCAAAACTTAGCAAATCCTTAAAACCATTAAGCTTTATTAACTCATTAACAAGCCTTAATGTTGTATCCTTCTCCCAGAGCATTGTCTTCATCATGAGAATGAATTAAGTTTGTTGACAATGTCGAACCGCCATTCACAACTTCTTTTTTCTCCTTGAATCTAGCTCTTGGGATCTCCAGTCTGCTAGATAGAGTTACCGCCATGATGACTTGTCCTAAGCCGTAAATTCATTCCCTTAGATGATCTTTTTACTTCCTCTCTAGTTAGGCCTTTTTGTAAGGGCATCCAACACATTATCCTTTAACTTTACATAGTCAATTCTGATAATTCCACTAGAGATTAGTTTTCTAACGGTATCATGTCTATGTCGTATATGACGAGACTTTCCGTTATACGTCATGCTCCATGCCCTACCTATTGCATCTTGACTGTGAAATTGTATGCATACTAATGCCAATGGTTTGGGCCAAAATAGAATATCTATCAAGAAATTCTGAAGTCTTTCAACTTATTCACCGACATTATCTAGAGCACCTAGCTCAAAGATCATTGTAGAGCTAGCGATACATGTCTCTTTTGAAATGTTCCTAAGAGACTGCTCCTCTACCAATAGTAAATGCGTATCCACTCATGAATTTTACTTCATTCGTCCGATGATTCAATTTGCATCACTATATCTTTCACTAATGTTGGATATTGTTATAATGCAAGACATAGTATTAACTATTATTTTTAAATACTCCAAAACTCTATTTATTGTCATCTAATGAAATTTTTGGGATCACTTGTGAACCGACTCAGTTTAAAATAGCAAATGTTATATCTGATCGCACACACTATATGATATACATCATGATTCCCAAAAATCTAGCACAATCCAATTGTGAGTCACTTTTGTTTTCACTATTTTGAAATGCAAAGCTCACATTTATTGGACACTTGACAATATTGACATCCAAATATTTGAACTAGTTAAGTACCTTTTCAATGCATTGAGACCGTGAAAAATCTAAACATTATGGAGTTCTACGAATTCTTATATCTAAGATCGCATTAGCAACTCCAATAATTTTCATTCCACTTGCTTGATAGCATACTTTTAGTAGCATTTATGCCATTAGTGTCTCTATTGATGATCAACATATCACCAATATACAAACAAACAATGACCTTATGATTTTAATGTGAACACATTTATCACTTCCATCATTCTTCAATCCATTTGCCGACATGGTTTGATCAATTATGTCATTGTTTGGGTGCTTCCATAATGTGACTTAATAAGTTCACACACTTTCTTTTATTTACAAGGAATCACAAAACCCTCGGGTTGTTTCATGTAAATTTCTTCGTCCAATTCTACATTTAAGAAAGTTATTTTCACATTCATTTGATGAATTTGGAGGTCATATACCACACTAATAATTTTTGCATCCGAATGGATGTAATTTTAATTATTAACGAGGATATATATATATTGACAAGATCAAAACCTTAGTTTTTTTTTTGTGTAAAGCCTTTAACACAAAGTATTGCTTTATATTTTTCAACAGTTCCACCAACTGTTATTTTCCTTCTAAAGATTCACTTTGAACCCAAAGGTTTATTTTCTTGAAGAAGATCAATTAACTTTCAATATTATTTATTGATACCATATTTCCAAAGGATGAGTCTACAGAAGACACAGAAAATGTTACAAAATCATATTCGAAGGAAGTANTTATTCCACATAAGATACAGGAAATGTTACAAAATCATATACAAAGGAAGTAAATGTCCTTTAACATTTACTAAGCCTCCGAATCTCTTTATTAAGTACATTATCCTTTTCATTTCCTAGGCCTTTTAGACCCTTCTCTAAACTATTCAAGTCTAATTTTACAGTCCACAGTCATAGGTCCTATTTTAATTCTTTTAGGAATAGGAACTTGGATTTTGACTAGATACCCCCACACTTTGAAATATTTCAAGTTGGATTTCCTTTCTTTCCATCTCTAACAAAATCGCTTCTTTCAAAAAAGACAAAACTTTTTGTTGTTCTCTTTTGCTGTAAGGATAGTTCTTCCATACAAGTTTTGTGTAAATCCGAACTTATAAATAATGCATCCATCATTTCTTTCAACGTTCGGTTTTTCATTAGATGGAGGTGAATATGGAAGTAGTTTGATAGATATTCCACTTTCCAAACATATTTCTGCACAATGAGTTTTATACTCTCCATTCTTATCACTTCTTATATTTTTTTACACTGATTTTCAACTTCGATATTACATTGTCTAGACATTTCTATTGCTTCATCCTTACCATTCAGCAAATAAACATAGTCATTTATAATGCAATTCTCAAAAAAGTAACAAATATTTTTTCCCAACATGAGATGGTGTTAACTTCATATCACAAATTTCAGTGTAAATCAGTTCTAAGGGATTAGAATTCCTTTCAACATATTTATAAGAATGCTCAACATACTTAGATTCAACAAAAACTTGACATTTTTATTTATTGCACTAAAAGTTACGCAAAACATCTAAGTTGATCAGTTTTCCTTACAAGGTTTTGTAATTGACATGACTCAAGTGTTCATGTCACAAACATTGACTCAAGCAAGTAAGAACAAATAAAAACATTGAGTTTTAAAAGCTCTTCGCGAGGTAGCTTTTTCCTCACTAATATATTGTCCCTATTTCTTACAATTTTGTCATTTTTGTGTGATACAAACATTATTTAGATTGTCAAATGTCCTTTTCAGAAGGACATTTCCATAACTTTCAATATGATTGTTATAGAACTACCCATGAACAAAGTCTCATCGGGTTCAATAAAGACAATGTAGTCCAACTGTTATTTTTACAAAAAAACATAACAAATGACTATTCACCAATATTCATGTCTATGCAAATACTTTTATTATAATAGACATATCTTTTCATGAAAAATCACAACATTTTAAGTGATGTTTTTTTCCATAAAAGAACACAATTATTTTGAACAAGTATATATATAATTTGGATGTTTCATACTACTCACTCTATATACAAGTAATAGAGAAAATCAACAACCACAATACCAAATATACTCCAAGATTTTATGGGTATAACATAATACAAAAGTATCATTGAATTTCATATCTTTTGCTCCAAAGTTAAATTAGACACCAAGTCTAATCATAAGTAAATAACCCCCACCTTTAAAATGTGATCTCAAAAATATTTTTCAAGTATTTGAAAATAGTTTTTCCACATATTTTAATGTTGGAAATTATTCTACGAAAGAATTATAGTGGTGCAATTCTCTTTGACAATGTTTACACAATGTCAAAGTTCATTTAAAAGAGACACAAAATCACAAATTCTAAGTCACTAATAGTTTTCCTCTATCATAAATAGACATACCATTTAGTATTTTAAATACTAACAATAAGGACAAAAAAATTGACAATTTATTTTTTTATATTACATTGAAGTTTATAGAAAATCAAAAGTACAACACTGACTTATTATGTGAAGTTTTCATATTCTTTAATCCAATTGCATAATCCAATTTATCCAGAGTATAAAATCACAAAAGTTTTTAGTCTACAAAAATCAAACACACTAACATTTCTCGTGGAGTACAAAACTACAAAAGTCTTTTTTTCTCCAAACAGAATAACACATATTCTTTATCACATAGAAATGTTTTTCTTATCAAATAGTCTTCCAACTATAACATTTTGACATACTATTTTATCAAACAAAAATATGCATCTCTCATTTTTGCAAACTAAAGAATTTTAAAATCAACAATATTTTCGAAGTAAAATTCATTCCACCACATATAATTTGCAGATCTTTTTCCAAAGATACACATAGTAACCAAAATAAAAAATCAAATATGATAACTCTTAGAAACTATTTTCCTCCTTAGATAATTTAATAAGAAGGTTACCTGGTAATCTTTAAACGGAATACCATAAAAAATTTCTGTTACATTCTCACTTCGACCTTGCTAAACAAACCAAAGAATTATGGAGAAGTAATGCATTTATCTTCTACTTCCATGATCAGATTCTCTCGATCAGTAGAATACAAAAAATACAAATAGTATATTAATTTCCTTAAGATTGTTGTTCATCTTGTATTCCAAACATACTTAGAACAAAACTTTGAACATTTTTGCAAGGCAATAAAGTTTAAGAACATTTTCACAACTAAAAAATTAAAACTAGTAACGAAAATAGAATCAGAAACAGATTTAAAAAAAATATACGAAATATTTTTCTTAAAGAAGAATTGTAGTTAATATGTATCTAATGAATCTTGCTGATTCCAACAAACTTTGCAGAAACACGAAGTTACCAAGTTTATTGAACCAGTGAAGAACAAAAGAATAAAAAAACTGAAATAAATTCACAAATCTAAAATTTGAAAAACACGTACCAGAATCTGGAAAATTTTTAACTGGAAAAAGATCAAGTCCACTGAACTCACAGTGTCCCCTTAAGGAAATTATTCCCCTCTTGTATCAGAAGTTTGATTTGGAATATGACCTCCCAGGGTAAAATGATCTCAATCACCAGAATATAGATACCAAAAACTCCGGTGTCAGCGAACCACTCAATGGCAGTAAAGTACACTTAGAATACTAAATATAGTAGTTGAAGAAGAAGTCCGTGAATTCTATTTTAAAATGAGATGAAATCCCTCAATTCATAGAAAACAAATGGTAGTGCAAAAAGGTTCTTATTATGTCTTACCGGAAAGGTCAAAACCTATGGAAAAGTCACAATCTTTTAGAAAGGTCATCACCTTTCGTAAAAGTCACAACTTTTCATAAAAGTCACAATTTTTCATAAAAGTCACAACTTTTCATAAAAGTAGTAACATTTCATTAAAGTCACAACTCTTCATAAAAGTCGCAACTCTTCATTTTCCATTCACACCTTTTTAAAACCCAACAAAATTGTCACTAGTATGATCAAAGTCTTTACTTTTGATGTACATGCATTGTTTGATCCAGGTGCGAGTCTATCTTTTCTGACTCCGTATATTTCTATGTGTTTTGATATTCTTCCCGAGTAACTTCTTGAGCCCTTCAATGTTTCCACGCATATTATTGACTCTATGCTAGATGATAGAGTATATCGTGATTGTACCATCCTTGTAAATCATATTGACACCATGGTTGACTTAGTTGAGTTAGATATGGTGGACTTTGATGTTATTCTAGGTATGGATTGGCTTCATTCTTGTTATGCCTCAGTTGATTGTAGAAATCGAATAGTTATTTCCAGTTTCCTGATGAGCCAATTATTGAGTGGAGGAGTAGTTTAGTAGTGCCTAAGGGTAATTTTATTTCGTACCTTAAGGATAGAAGGTTAGTTTCCAAGAGGTTTAGGGACCATAAATACGGTCCTTAAAATGAAAATTTCATTTTTAAAAAGTATATATCTGAGGCCGTTAAACCTTTTTTGTGATGAGTAAGTACCTGGTCCTAAAATACTCTATTGCAAGATACTAGCTTGTCTCTGGAATAACCTTTAGAGACAAGAAACTACTTCGTCCTTGATTAATGATTAAAAAGAGCAATTAACCTTAGAAATGAAACAATATTCTTGTCTTTAATGTACCGCCAATGGTACTTCAACTTCATATCATAAAATGAATAAATTTCATCAGTGAGTATATAATTTAAACTAACAAAACATACAAAAGGATGATAGATATAGTTTCAATACTTGCTCAGTGAAATACTTAATCAACTAACATCCCAAGCTAGAGTATGTTAAGTTTTACATAATGATCTTCGCAAAATAATAATGAACTTGTGCATCTTTGACTTGTAAATTCAATCTACAAAAATCTTCAAGAAACAAGATTTTAGAAAGATGATAAGTAACTATTAGTATATCATAATTTATGTAAACTTGCACTAGAAATAGTTAAAGCGCTTACCCCAAAAGTGTACTATCCATCAATTCTCCAGAAACAACAAGAAGCTACAATAACATAAGAAAATTATTAGAAAAACTGTTTGATGCATCAACCAAGATTTGATGAATTCCTCATATTGAACTCCAAGAGTGCGATCCCTTGGAACCGCGATACGAAATGCTAACCGAAAATACACTTGAAACTACAAATTCGGAATTCCAACTTTCTAGAAACATGTCTACATATGTCACTTGGACTTTTTTTACTAAAGACTTATTCCTCTTCTATAAAGTTCAGGTCTGTGCAACTTCTATTAGAATGCTTTTGGGAGTTTTCATAAGCTTCATAATAATTGCTAACTTGCAAAAAATCTCAACATATTTTGGTGAGGCTAATAATGGGATCGAGACTATCTTAAAATAGAAATATTATAAGTAAGAAATTTGATTTAGCTATCACAATAGCATTTAAACCAGATGCTGGTACATTCCAAGTGGTTACAAATGCATCAATTGCTAATTGAAGCATAAACTATTTGCTACAGATGATGGTGATGTTGCTGAAAATTCTTCATTGCCAATTTTTATGAGGCAATGATGATTGATTCAGCGGGAAGGCAAAAACGAATATACAATCAACAAGAACTAACTAAATAAAAGCGGCAAGGAAAATCTAAATTTTGAAAAGTTTAATAGTGGTTTGTGAGTCCTCTGGTAACTTAAGGAAGAGTTGATGACTACAATGTAATTCAAAAAAATTTCGAGAAAGTGAGGTAACTGGGAAAAGTTCATTTCAACTTGAAAATGAATTTAAATGAAAAATGCAGGTAGTAGGGCACTCCAAAAATATTCAGAGGACTTGGATTGAAAGAACTGAGAATATTCAAATACACACTATTGAGAAATTATAAAGATTTAACATAACGAGCAATCTTTAAAGAGGGTTGTGATCACATAACAGTCTAGTTGAGTTTATATAGTAGCTTAAGATGTTCTCAAAAGTTAAGTAAAGATTGATATCAGTTTTGGTGGTACTTTTATACTTTTGTACTTAAGTTGTACCCAAGCTTACGAAAGCCTCGATAAATAAGCTTCATGTGTTACATGTTTTCTATGTTCAAAGCTATACAAATGGGATGGCGGCAGAATTGAATTTTATCAATTTTGGGATCACAAATAATTGGAAAAAAAGCCTTGATCATTTTATACAACATGTATAGAGTATTGAGCAAACGAAATTATTGTAGTGAGTAGATATGTAGGACTCTTGATGGACGAGTACATTGGTATCTGATGATCAGAGGAGCCTACAAGGTTGAGATGTGTAAAAATTCCAACTGAAATACTCTACAAGTAGAAACAACATATGCTAGCTAAAACTCATCAAGGGGGGTCCGTATTCATTTACTTATTAGTTATTCTAATGCAATAAAATAAAAAACAGATGAAGTCTTGTTACGTGCAGTTGTGCGTAGAAGTATGTGAAAATAGAACAATAAGAAGATGTGCAGGAACGACAAGAAGTCTAGTTAACTTATGATTCTTCGCTTAAGCATATGGTGTTTTTTTTTAATTCGCAAGTGCAACAAACAAAAACAACAATACGACCAGCATTTATTCAGAGAAATGTGTGAAAATAGAGAAAGAAGAAATTGTGCAAAAGCACAAAGAAGTTTAGTCGACTAATGGTTCCTCTGTTAAGCAACTAATTCTTCTAAAATTACATGTGCAGGAAATAAAAACACCTTGTTCGATAGTTGTATAGAGAAAAGTGTTGAAAATAGATCAACAAGACGATGTAAAACAGTAACTATACAAGGTTGAAGTCGAGCAGATTCGAAAGTGACTATGAACAAATCAACAAATCAATTAAACTTGTCGAACAATATTCATAAACATTCTCTTCAGAAAAATAAAAAAAATTAAAGGAGCAAAACTAAACATCATGAATTGAAAGAACAGTTACCTAAGAAGGTGTTTGTAATGTGAACCAGAAAAGAAAGACAAGCAAGTAAATTTGAGACATAGCCATTGATTTGTGCAATGCATTTTCTACTGTATATGACTTGTTAGGCCAGCTTATGTAGCTACTTACCACAGAGACAAGGAAAATATTTTTTATAGTACCTGATGAAATATATTTTGTCGAATACACTTGCTAGCTACAAATATGATGAGGCATTGTCAACTTATCTCGATATGTTCATTTTCTTTTGCTGCTTCTTGAACAATAAGATTAAAATGACAATAAAATGCAAATTCTCAAAGAAATTAGGAGCCAATAAACTGAAATAAATCCAATTTTTATGTACTCATAGACCTAATTAAATTCTCCATCGTCACGATATAATGTGTTAATAATCATCAAAACATGAAGACTATGTACATTGTTACCAGCGATAATTACCCATATCTGATCTATTTGTTGCTTCTTAATATGACTTACACGATTATACTTCAAATGAACACATATTATAGTCATGAATTATTTAGTCCAAGTTTCTCAAAAACAAATTGCTAGGCATTCCAATCATCTGATTATTTTAAAATGTTACTTTTAGGAGTTGATGACTGAATATCTGAGCTTTCTGAAAGACATTGTAGAAGAACTTCCTCTTACCATATCCATATCATGTTGTAGCAGAACTGGATCTTGAAAGTTACATTCAAGAATTTTGTGAAGAATTGTGCTGGACTATTCCTTGAAATTGCAATGAACAAAGAGGACTATAACAAGTATAATGACACTTCCTCTAAAAACCTCAAGATATTGTTAGTATCAAAAACCTTTCCAGTACCAAAAGTGAAGCAGATGATTAAGAACCAGATTGCTGCTCATAAGAAGAGTTTATTTAAATTGCAACGAAAGGAATGTTAATGATGCAGATGACATGAAAAGATCTATGTTCTTATAACTAGTTGTTGCTCTCTTCACTTAGGCATTAGGTAACTCTATGCAGTATTGTCAAAGGTGCGCTTTCGAATCCACAATTCAATGAGCAAATTTCAAACTATAGACTTGCATATACATCAAAAACAAGATTATCAACTAGGAACCCCAACTCAATAATCTTTTTCTAGTTACAAAAATATAGAAAACCACCAGTTGGTGAAGAAGTATAAGAAGAGTAAGTCAAACAAAACAAACACTAAAGGGAATAAAGAAAAACACAAAAATCAACGCCGAAGAGAAGACAAACCTAAGAATCGATCAGATGAAAATCAACTCACAGACGAAGATAGAACATGATGACCTAAAACTCGTGCTTTGCCTATTTTTGGAAAGATCGGATGAAAACTAAGAGTATTCACACACTTTTTCAAGAGAATTGTGATTTGTACAACTGCTATAGAGATTTAGGGCTTTTGTGTGCTGAAAAAATATAAATGACGTAATTGCGCTGTTTTAAAAAAATATAGTCTTTTTTGAAAGAATTTTAATTAATGAAGTATATTTTTAGCGCCCCATGGGTTTCTACTAAAACTTAAAAATTCACTTTTTTCCGCTTCTCACCACTGAATTTAGATCATAATTTCTTTGGGGACTAGATTTTGTACCTTCACAATAACATATAGAATTAGGGACCGGAATATATTCTCTTCCCAATACATGTATTTTTTTAGACGAGATTATTAACTTATCTCTAAGTGATGATCTTAAATAAAAGTTTCTTGTAGTGTCCATTAATTAGTATGAGGTAATGACTCTAGTGTTGAGACACCACATATTTAGTCAGTTCTCGATATGAGTGAGTTTCCACAGGTCTTTCAAGATGACCTTCCATGAGTCCTTCCTGAGAGAGAAATAGACTTTTGCATAGATATTCTTCCCAATACTTTACCTATTTCTATTATTCCATATGGAAATGCTCCAACTTAGTTGAAAGAGTTAAAAGATTAATTGAAAGACCTTCTTGATAAAGGTTTTAATTTGACCCAGTGTCACGCCTTGTGGCGCTCTAGTCTTATTCGTGAGGAAGAAGGATAGTTCTCTTAGGATGTGCATTGATTATCATCAACTGAACAAGGTTACTGTAAATTATAAGTATCCCCTTCTGAGAATTGATGATATATTTGATCAACTTCAGGGTGTCACTTTTATATTCTAAGATAGACCTTAGATCTAGCTACTATAGAGAGTTATATGATAAATGTTTCAAGAGTGAGTTTTGGCTTGAGTCAGTGGCGTTGTTAGGCAACATAGTTTTGGTGAAGGGATTCGAGTTGATGATACGCTCAAACTTACTTCTCAAATAAGAAGTAAAGCGGTCGTATCAAGTAAAGAATCCAACTAATGAGGTTGGGATCGCTCCCACCAGGAAAATAGTTCAAACCTATTATTACTATTATTTAGTCAATTATTTCCTTAGAAAACAAAAAATAAATAAAAGGGGGGGTTTTTATTTATAAATTAATGAAAATAACTAACTAAATTAAAGTAACCAACTAACAGAATCAAATCTTGGAGTTTAATCAATTAATAAAAGTAACTAGGGTTTAAGTGTTCCCCTCAGGTTCCTAATTTGATAATTCTAACTATAACAATTCTTTCCTAGTATCTTGCATGCAAAGTGATAAGTTATGTATTTCTAAATCCTTGGTCCAGCATCTAGAAAATTTCACTCCGCACCTTGGTCCGGCTACGTGTGTTGCTATACTAACCCTTACCTTTACCTCATATTAAGCATTGTATTCGATATTTTACTAAGTTATTACCTCGTACCAATTGACACTAGCCTATTAGATAGTATACACTAAATCTATGTTGATAATTCTTTTCCTATTATCTACCTCCTTGGTTCGGCAAGTAGCATTAAGGCGAGTTCTAACGTTGTCCATCCGTTAAAAAGACTTCTAAACGAAAGAATTATCAATACATGCAAGACACTATTCTGGAATTGTTATTTTAGTTAGATTTTACCTCATTATTCACCCATGGTTCCCACAACCCTAGTTATGGAGTTTAGTTATCCATAGTCATAATCACAATATTCATATATTTAATATAAGAATTCATGCACTTACTTTGATGAGAAAGAATAAAATCCAAAAATTCACATAATTAATCAACAAAATCACCAACAATCAATTCCAGAAAAAGTGTAACAATCAAAAAGTCTATTATCCAAGAGTCTAAGATCAAAGAGTTTAACCAACAAAAAGTCTAACCAACAAAAAGTCTAACAACCAAAAGTCTAACCCCAAACGGGGTTTTTCAAACTATTTATAAAAAAACAAAAACCTAATAAAAGAAGGACCCTAATTATTGAAAATCTGCAAAAATGCGACTGGGTCGACGGACCGTCGTGGTTATGATGGGCCGTCATGGCCTCCGTAGTCCCATACTTAACAAATTCTTCTACTGCTCTCTTCATTACCCTCGACGGCAGGTACGACGGACTGTTCCAAGCACAACGGTTCGTCGAGGGTCTCCGTTCCATAACACTTAAACTTCTTGGAAATTGGGTACTGGGACTACTCTTTGATCATTGCGACGAACCAGCAGGACGGACCATCGTGGCTATGACGGTCGGTCATGAACTTCCGTAATCCCACACTTGGTCAGACTTCCCCATCTTCCTTCAGTAGCTTCACTACGTTGCCACCTACGGACCGTCATAAGCTCCGTAGGGGGTAACTTTTCTGCATTTCTTGCTCAAAAACTTCCGCGTTCATCTTTGGACAGATTTCCAGCAAATAAAGAGAAACTTACATAAAAATCAATACAAAAAGGCTTTTGGACACACACTAAACTTAAGGAAAAAGCATTAAAAATACCGTGAAACCACGGTATATCAACACCCTCAACTTAAATTCGTTGTTTGTCCTCAAGCGGCGCACTATGACTCACTACAAAATCATTGTACAATAGTATCCATATTTTAGCTTATGCAATTATTTGGCTATCAATTCTGATCAGTCTCATCATATTTATGCATGTTATCATTATTAGGCTTGAATCATGTGGAATCAGACCATGACACAGACTCACCATGCACTAACACCTATCCTTTTAAATTTCTCAACGAGGTGCTAATATTTCCGGTATTGCAACTAGTGTCCTCACTTCAAAACAACATCCTCATTTTTCACACAATGATTTCAGTTTGAGTATAAGGATTACTTTTCAACACTCACTCTCAGAAAAAATTCACAACTCATTCATACATATTGCCATAAGCTTGCCCTTATTTTCACTGCTTTAAGTTCGCCATACAACTCTTAGGATCACGATATGACTTTTTTAGCTTCTAACATAGGCTCAGGGTCAGGTAGGGTATTTTTAGGTATACTTTAGTGACTTTTTTCCCTCCTTGACATATCGGCTAAACATACCACTTTTTATCGTTTTATGTCACCCAATTTTTCTTATTCTTTCACCTTGCTATTTTCCCTTCTTTCTTCATTTGTGTAACTGACTATTTTCTTTTATTGCTTGTATTTATTATTATTTTTTATTTCACTTTTCTTTCAGCTGGTTCTTGAATCACTTTACTTTTGTCTTTCTTTCTCTTTGTTCTTTCAACCCCACTTTCTAGAACATTCCTCATAATAGCCACCCTCAACTCATGGCTTTGCCATGAGTCAAAGTACACAATACCAAAATTTGGGTCAGAGCCATGAAAAGGTTGTTTACAGCATTAGCCACCCTCTACTTATGCTTTTGGCATAAGCTGAGGTTCACATGTCCATGGAGGGACCAGGGCCAACACATTATTCCCAGAAAATATCAGTTGGGGTGAAAAAGAAAGGTCTAGTTTAAGCTCAAATCATTTGGATCAAAGAGCAATTAATTGCATTCGGGTTTTTTTTAGGATAAAAATTGGCTATATTGAACAAGGGCCTATGATCTTTTCCTAATTGTCTATTACAGCTTACTTTTAGCAGGACTAACCAGGCAAGTTCTAGCTTAGTACAAATAGTGGACTATTCAAATTTTCCTCACACTCCTTGACATCTCATTACTCTACCAGTTCGAATTTTATACTTAGGGTCATGCAGTTGTGTATCTCTATGTCATGCTTAGAGCCACACATTTATAAATTACTATGCCTAGTCATGCATCATTTTCATTACATCAGGATATCATTTTTGTTTTAGCCAACATGCTTCAGAGTTATACTATGTACACAAGATATAGACATGCCGGTTCAACAATAAAAATAATCAGTCTCTTGGGGAAAAAGAACACACGCAAGAAAACCCCAAAAGATGATCGTGAATTGGGATACTCAGACTTCACCCTATCACTCACTTTCCATTTACCCCACCCCCAATAAAAAGATATGCAATTGTCCCCAATGCATAAAAAACTAAAATACGAGAGTGGTAGGTGAAGCAAACCTGGGGCATAAAGTGTCGTCGATCAGCAAGCTGGTGGGTCCGGTTCCCCCGAACCTACTACATACGTAGTATGGACACCCTCAGTAGTGTCCTCATCAGCAACAGGACTATCAGTAGTGCCTCCCGCTGTCTCCACATCTCTGGAGCTAGATGCCCTAGCAGCTGACTCTACAGCCCTGATCCGACACGCCTCCTCATCAGCAAGCGAGGCTCTCCTCGCGGCCTCCACTCACGGCGCTCCTTCTTTCGTTCTCTAGCCTCATCCTCCTCTCGACCCTTGCGCCTCTTAGTATGCTCTCGAGGGGGAGGTGGTGGAATCTCAGAAGTGGCGAATAAGGCAGCCATCACTGTATCCTCAGCAGGCTCTGCAGAAGGGGCCTCAGACTCAGGCACCCTAGCCTCTAGGATCATATCAATATCCGCTCGCAGACTCTCAACCACAGCCTGAAGGGTCGACACGTCCACCTGAGGGGTTGGCCGGGCTAGCACCCGTAACTCAAAAGTGTCCAAGCACTGATGAACCTCAGCGATCTTCCGCTCTGTGGGCTTGACTATTTTACGCTCCAAGCGCTCCTCCGCCTCAGCAATAGACCTCTGCATCCAAGGCTGGATGTGATGCATAAGTTTGGCCATCTGAGCTTCTAGTTTCTGGAGCCTAGCAAGCAATACCAGAGCAGGGAACGGGGCTGAGAGAGAGGAGCTAGGGGCAGTGCTACTATCCTGGATAGACTCGATCGGGGTAGTGTTAGTGGTTTCAAAATCAGCCTGCGTAGCCGTTCGAGCATGTGCTAACGTATCCGCCAGATTTTCACCAAGTGGAGGAAACTCTGGACGAGGCCCTCTGCGTGGAGACAACTTATTGGCCTCATTCCTGATGAGGCCGATATCAACAGTGCCCAACGGATTCTTGACCTGATCAATGTGCCAGATAGGCACACCTGCGGACCTGCATAAGGAAAATATCATGCACGGAAAAGGGTAAGTAGTTGTGACCTTGAAAGCCCTCTCGTGCATGACCGCCTATAGAAGCCAAGCGAAGTCCACCTCAAACCTGGCTATCATCACCGCCTTCAGAACTGCACGATCCCATGTGACCATATTATCAGCACTCGTGGGGGAAAGGCAGTGGCGGACAATCAACCATACAAACTTGGCTGTGAAGGTCAAGTTAGCCTTCTTGATGGCTCCCTTCAGCTCCTTTACCCTGTCGGCACCCTCTCCATCAACAGACAAGTGCAGGTCCATCCACCTCTTGGTGGTCTCTCTCAGTGATGGCTCATGCAAGAATCGTCCATCTTTTACAATTTCCCACAGGTATTCGAACTCGGCGAGAGAGGGAACCTGTTTGCATCATCATCCTCGCCGTACAGATACCGGTGGATGGCGGGCAGGGAGATGTCGACCTGAATGCCACGTACTCGGACATGCTCAAGTGGGGCCTGTTTGGCGGGGGCAGCCCACCTATCTATCTGTGATCTGAGAGTAGCCACGTAAAAGGCGTAGAACTCTCGGACCAACTCCTCACTATAATGGCCTAAAGAACGAGCTCCACTCTAGCCGGTGTCTGGTGAAGAGATTGTGGATCTCTGGCATGGTGGGGAGACTTTCTGTAAGGACCCGCCTCTCCAGTGTGAAGGTTCGTGTCATGACGCCTTTATCATTTAGAAACTTGGCGTATGGATACACTTGGTATTGCCCGTCGACACACCACCGGTTGGGCTGGTCGGCAATCGGGGTGAGAGCACAAGTCGGTGAGCCTGGAGTGGAATCAGGACTGTCAGCCTCAACAGACGAGGCAGACTGTGCAGTTGTGGCGGGTGCAGGGAATTCTGCGGACTTGGAGGCTTCCTCCAACCACGAAACTCCTAATGAACCAGACGCTCTTTTTTCATGTGTAGCTGACCCAGAAGGTGTGCCGGTCAGTGTGCGCTCCTCATAAGACTGGGAGGCAGTGACTACACCGGACGCCACCTTTTTGGGCGTAGCTCTGGTAGCACGTGCAACTCGTGATGGAGGGGCAGTGCCTGTGGGCACGTACTCGGGGTCATGCTCATCATCAGAGCCTATAACCAGCCGGGCAGACGAGGCGACAGACTTTGAACGCCCACGTGCGTAAACTCGATCTTGTTTTAATGCCATTAGAGATAGTACCTGTAAAGAATCAATATTAGTACGAGAAGGAGCAAACAAGACGAGCAAAAACGAAGCAAAATAAATATAAGAGCTAAGTTGTAATGACATTGCTGCAGTAACAGTGAAACACGACGGACCAGGTGACGGCTCTCCGTGTGTACGATGGACCGTCATGTCTTACTTAAACTATGTTTATGTGGATATCCCTAAAGGAAAGTCTCTGACAGTTATGACGGATAAGTAGGACGGATCGTCATGACAATGCTAGTTCATCGTCGATGTCCGTCGTGGGGAACCTAGAAAAAGTGTGGAGACCCTTAGGAAAGGGGTCTCTAACCGTCATGACGGTCGTGCAGGACGAACCATCGTGGATATGACGGTCCGTCGCATGTGTCCGTGTGAGGACACTTGGAAAAAGTTGGAGACCCTTAGGACAAAGGTCTCTGACAACCATGACGGTTGTGCAGGACGGACCGTCATGACAATGACGGTCCGTCGATATGTGTCCGTTGGTGGACACTTAGAAAAAGTTGGAGGCCCTCAAGAATAGGGTCTCTGACAACCAGAACGGTTGTGCAGGACGAACCGTCGTGGGTATGACGGTCCTTCTTAGATATTCGTCAGAGGACACTTAGAAAAAGTTGGAGACCGTCAGGAATAGGGTCTCTGACAACCAGAACGGTTGTGCAGGACGGACCGTCGTGGGTATGATGGTCCGTCTTAGATGTCCGTCAGAGGACACTTAGAAAAAGTTGGAGGCCCTCAAGAATAGGGTCTCTGACAACCAGAACGGTTGTGCAGGACGAACCGTCGTGGGTATGACGGTCCTTCTTAGATATTCGTCAGAGGACACTTAGAAAAAGTTGGAGACCCTTAGGAATAGGGTCAGTGACAACCAGAACAATTGTGCAGGAAGGACCGTCGTGGGAACGACAGTCCGTCACATGTGTCCGTTGGTGGACACTTAGAGAAAATTTGACAGTGGGGTATTGGGGTATTGGGGTAGACCCTATGACGGTCCGTTGTGGGTACGACGGTCCGCCATCGGGGTCTCGTTCTGTCATTCAGTGATAGAACTGAGGATGCCACATTCATCCTCTGTGCCTCACATGGAATACTTAGTGTTAACCTATATGATTCTAACCCAAATACCTAGCAAACTAGCAATAAAGCACCTATTTCTCGAGTTTTAATAAGGCAATTCGAGGATTCTCAACCTAGGTCAGACAAAATTGGAGCAAAAAATGAAGACCCACCAAAAAGGAATAGGCTAATACTAAATTAAAACAAAAATGCAATGTAAATGGGTAGAGATCAGAGACACATACTTTAGAAGAGGAGAAAAACAAACAAGGGAGGCACTTGGTTAGCAAGAACAGAACCACAGCAGCAGACTCGACCAGTAGAAAGGAGATATCCATAATTGGGGATTTAGGAAAGTGATCAGTTGAAAGAGAGGTAGGAAATCAGAAGTTTGAAAGGGAGGGAATGGGAGAAAGAGGGAAAGAAATCGTTCAAATGAAGGGGTGAGGGGTTTTATAGGTTGAAAATTTTAAAAGTCCCCAGTCGGG
The DNA here is from genome assembly GCF_001406875.1 of Solanum pennellii. NCBI lineage: Eukaryota > Viridiplantae > Streptophyta > Magnoliopsida > Solanales > Solanaceae > Solanum > Solanum pennellii. The sequence goes on from NC_028641.1 coordinate 32,878,800, forward strand.
TCAGGTCGGGTATGCTGGTCAATGACGCAACAAATCCCTGACGACGGTCCGTCGCAGATGCAATGGTCCGTCATGGATTCCGTCGCATGTGCCCTAATTTTAAAAGTAAATGAAATATGTACCTGGCACGACGGATTCATGCGACGGTCCATCGCAAGCATGACGGTCCATCGATGTATCTGTCAGTGACTGTTGCAGGGTGATTTTCTGCAGAATTTCCTCGTGATGTGCCTGTAAATTTAAAACCCATTAGTAGAAAATACTACCATTACTATAAAGACAACTATACGTGTTATGTGGCCTCCCAACCAGCGCCTGATTTAACGTCGCGGTACGACTGAAGACACTTGATTACTCAGACTTCATGAAGATGGTATGCCTCGATCACTTCATTTGCTAATTCAGCATGCCCGAAATAGATTTTTATCCATTGTCCATTCACCTTAAAACGCACACCCTCCTTGTTTTCCAACTCAACTGCTCCATGAGGGAATAGTTGGGTAACCAAGTAAGGGCCAGTCCGTTTGGGCTTGAGCTCGACCGGAAACAAGCGCAACCTAGAATTGAATAAAAGCACCAAATCCCCAACCATAAACTCTCGTTTTTAAATTTTTAGATCATGGTACTTCTTCATCTTTTCTTTGTAGGATATAGCGGATACCGATTGGAGCTCACCACTCTTCCTCATGGACCTACAAATGTTGAAGGTCACTTCTTCATTGTTCAACCAAAATTTCATCTTCCCCTTTTCCATATCAACTAAGGCTCTACCCGTATCAAGGAATGGCCTCCCAAGAATAATAGGCACTTCAAAATTGACTTCACAATCAAGAATAACAAAATCTACAGGAAATATGAACGACTCTACTTTTACTAGCACATCGTGGAGTATCCCTATAGGACTTTTTACTATTCGATCGGCCGTCAGTAGTCGCATCGCAGTGGGCTTTGGATCACCCAAACCCAACTTCTTGTAAATCGGGAGGGGCATGAGATTTATGCTTGCCCCCAGATCACATAATACTTTTGCAAAATGTAATGACCCGACTGTACATGGATTAGTGAACGAACTCGGATCTTCTTTCTTTTGTACCAGAGATCTTGTAGCAATAGCACTACAATGCTGCTTTCTGCAATATCCTCAAAAGTGACCGATCTTTTCTTTGTAACCAGATCTTTCATAAACTTGGCATAACCGGGCATTTGTTCTAGAGCTTCTACCAAAGGGACATTGATAGAAAGCTGCTTCAACATTGTTATAAAACGTTGATATTTACCATCCTCGGTCTTTTTCACTAATCTTTGAGGAAAGGGGGGGCTCTAGGCATGGGAGTTACCTTTATAGGCACTTCAGCATCTTGTCTAGTGTTATCTCCTACTTCACCACTAACCTTTACCACTTTATCATTATCTTTTATCACCTTTTCCTCATTAGACGGCATAGGTGGGTCAATGGATTCCTTTCCACCCCGAGTAGTGATTGCCATACAGTGTCCATCATTTTTCAGATTTTGGACAGTGTTGCTAGGAAGAGTGCCCGGTTGCCGTGTGTTCACAGTCGCAGATAATTGGGCCATTTGCAACTCAAGCTGCTTAATCGATATTGCATGTGTATCGACTTTCTGCCCAATACCTGCTAAATCACTCCTTAACTCTTCAACGTGCTAATCACTAGTATCGAACCTCCTCATCATTTTGGGAAACATATCCTCAACTCGCGCCATACTATCTCCACCATCCCTTGGAGTAACTTCACAAATTTGAGGAGGGACATAGGGCCCATTCCTATCATTTCTATTACCATAGTTACCCCTATTGAAGTTGTTGTCGCGGTTGTAATTTCCATCTCGGACATAATGACCCTCACGGTTATAGTTACCATAGATCCGACCTTGGTTTCCTTGACCTTGGTTTCCTGACCTTGGCACTCGATCGGAAACCCCCAGTCTGCTCATTTACCACATAAGAATCCTCCTCATAATAACATTCATTATTTGGTGGTGGTGGTTTAGACAAGTAGTTAACTGCATTTATCTTTTTTGCACCCCAGTGACATGTTTTAATACCTCATCTGAGTCATCTCTTCATGAATCTCATCTGTGGCTGGGTTGTGAGTGGATTGCACTGCGAAGATATTTCTCCCAGTATCTGAATTCCTAGTACTCCAAGATTTATTATTCCGGGAGATTTTCTCTAACTTTTCGGCAATCTCGGAATAAGGACACTCCCCATAAGAACCACCCGCTATAGTATCCAATATCGCTTTATTATCATCATCATGTCCCCGATAGAAGTATTCCTTCAGTGACTCATCATCTGTGCGGTGATTGGGGACACTTCTCAAAAATAAAGTGAATCTATCCCAAGAACTACTAAGTGACTCTCCTGGTAGTGCCATAAAGTTGTTCACTCAGTCTTTGTGGTTTAGTTTCTTGGAGACCGGGTAGTAACGTGCTAAGAAAATGTCCCTTAGTTGGTTCCAAGTGAAAATTGAGTTATAAGGGAGCTCAGTGAACCAAATAGCAGCCTCTCCCCTCAGTGAGAGAGGAAATACTCTTAGCCCTATTATTACACACTGCCCTTACCTTAGCTATATGGGCATGTGGGTCCTCAGAAGGTAGCCCAGAAAACAAACCTCTAGCAGTGAGCATTTGCATCACACTACTAGTTACCACAAAGGTGTGGCCTTGTGGTAGAGGGGGCAAGACAAGTGGCCCATCAGAGTCTGCAATATTATCATAGCCTCTGTAGTATTATTGAGGACGTGGAGCAGGATTTTGTCCCCTTTGTTGATTTTCACCCGGATCATTGGGTAATAACTTACCATGAACATCAACTGGAGTTGGGATGTTCTGGTTTAGATCATCATCGTTAATACCCAAGTTTTGATTCATATTGCATAGTGTACGCTCTAATTCGTGATCATATGGAAAAAATGGTTCTCTTCCTCTCCGTGTATTTGGCATACAAGGAAGATAGTTCTTCAAGAATCAAAAACAATAAAAAATAAAATTAAGAAAATATTGACTAATCTTTAGTAATAAGTTTAAGTTAATCTAAAAGCTACTTTCCCCGGCAGCGGCGCCAAAATTTGATACGCTCAAACTTACTTCTCAAATAGGAAGTAAAGCGGTCGTATAAAGTAAAGAACCCAACTAATGAGGCCGGGATCGTTCCCACGAGGAAAATAGTTCAGACTTAACTTTAATCTATTATTACTATTATTTAGTCAATTATTTCCTTAGAAAACAAAAGACAATAAAAGGGGGGGGGGAGTTTTATTTCTATATTAATGAAAATAACTAACTATATTAAAGTAACCAACTAACAGAATCAAATCTTGGAGTTTAATCAATTAATAAAAGTAACTAGGGTTTAAGTGTTCCCCTCAGGTTCCTAACTTGATAATTCTAACTATAATAATTCTTTCCTAGTATCTTGCATGCAAAGTGAAAAATTATGTATTTCTAAATCCTTGGTCCGGCATCTAGAAAATTTCACTCCACACCTTGATCCGGCTACGTGTGTTGCTATACTAACCCTTACCTTTACCTCATATTAAGCATTGTATTCGATATTTTACTAAGTTATTACCTCGTACCAATCGACACTAGCATATTAGATAGTATAAACTAAATCTATGTTGATAATTCTTTTCCTATTATCTACCTCCTTGGTTCGGCAAGCAGCATTAAGGCGAGTTCTAACGTCGGCCATCCGTTAAAAAGACTTCTAAACGAAAGAATTATCAATACATGCAAGACACTATTCGGGAATTGTGATTTTAGTTAGATTTTACCTCATTATTCACCCATGGTTCCCACAACCCTAGTTATGGAGTTTAGTTACCCATAGTCATAATCACAATATTCATATATTTAATATAAGAATTCATGCACTTACTTCGATTAAAAAGAATAAAATCCAAAAATTCACTTGATTAATCAACAAAATCACCAACAATCAATTCCAGAAAATGTGTAACAATCAAAAAGTCTATTATCCAAGAGTCTAAGATCAAAGAGTTTAACCAACAAAAAGTCTAACAAACAAAGAGTCTAACAACCAAAAGTCTAACCCCAAAAATGATGTTTTTTGAACTATTTATAAAAAAACAAAAACCTAATAAAAGAAGGACTCTAATTACTGAAAATCTACAAAAACGCGGCTGGGTCGACGGACCTTGTGATGGACGGTCGTGGTTATGACGGTCCATCATGGCCTCCGTCATCCCATGCTTTACAAAATCTTCTACTGCTCTCTTCATTACCCTCGATCGGCAGGTATGACGGTCCGTTCCAATCACGACGGTCCGTCGAGGGTCTCCGTTCCATAACACTTTAACTTCTTCGAAATTGGGTACTGGGACTACTCTCTAAGCATTGCGACGAACCAGCAGGACGGTCTGGTGGTGACTATGACGGTCCATCATGAACTTCCGTAATCCCACACTTGGTCAGACTTCCCCATCTTTCTTCAGCAGCTTTACTACGTTGCCACCTACGGACCGTCGCAAGCACGGCGGACCGTCATAAGCCCGTAGGTGGTAACTTTTCTGCATTTCTTGCTCAAAAACATCCGCGTTCATCTTTGGACAGATTTCCTTCAAATAAAGAGAAACTTACATAAAAATCAATACAAAAAGGCTTTTGGACACACACTAAACTTAAGGAAAAAACATTAAAAATACCATGAAACCATGATATATCGGTTGACACTCAAAAGATTGAGGCAGTGCAGAACGGGACCAGACCCACATCTCCAACTGATTGGGAGTTTCTTGGGGTTCTGGTTATTGTAGAAGACTTGTCTGTCGGTTCTCATCTGTTTCATCCCCTGTAAGAAAGTTTACTCAGAAGACAATAAAGTTTCAATGGTTTGAAGCTTGTGAGAAAATCTTTCAGGAATTGAAAACGTAATTGACTACTTTCTAGTGTTGACCTTACCGGAAGGTAAACAATGCTTTGCTATGTATTTTGATGTGTCCAGAGTTGGAATTGGTTATGTATTGATGCACAATGGAAAATTTATAACTTATGCCTCCGGACAACTTAACATCCACAAGAAGAATTTCCCAACACATGATCCATAGTTTGTTATTGTAGTATTTTTCACGTCACTCTCTTTATGATGTTCATGTATATGTGTTCACTGATCAGAAGTCTTCAATATGTAGATAGTCAGAAACAACTTAATCTCAGACAAAGGAGGTGGTTGGAGTTACTCAAGGATTATGACATGAGTATTCTCTATCACCCATGTAAGGCTAATGTTGTTGTTTATGTTTTGAGAAGATTATATATGGGTAGTACTCTGCATGTTGAGAAAGTCAAGAAAGAGTTAGCAAAAGATATGTGCAGGCTTGCACAATTGGAAGTCCGTTAGTTGGATTAAAGGTGGAGTTGTGGTGATAAATGGGGTTGAATCATCACTGGTGTCTAAGTTAAAGAGAAACATGACCAAGACCATGTGCTGCTTGAATTGAAGTCAAATGTTCATAAGAAGAAATAAATGGATTTTGAACAACGGGGAGAGGGTGTATTGAGGTATCAAGGTAGATTGTGTGAACCAAAGGTAGATGAACTCCAAGAGAGGATCATGGAGGAAGCTCATAGCTCTAGATATTTGATACATCCTGCTTCCACAAAGTTGCATCGTGACTTTAAAGAAGTCTATTGTTGAAGTAGTATGAAGAGGTATATTGTTGAATTCGTTGCTAAGTGCCCCAATTGCCAACAAGTCAAGGTAGAGAATCAAAGGCCCGATGGTATGGCTCAAAACATAGATCTTCAAAATGGAAGTGGGAGATGATAAATATGGATTTCATTATTGTTTTGCTACGGTCTGGAGGCAACTTGATTCGACTAGGGTGATTATATATCGAGCGACTATATCAACTCATTTTTTACCAGTAAAGACTACCTTTTTGGCAGAAACTTATGTCAAAGTGTATATTCAAGAGATAGTAAGACATAATGGAGTATTGGTGTCCGTCATTTTGAAAGAGGTGCACATTTCACGCACAATTTTGGAAGTCTTTAAAAAAGGTTTTAGGTTTGAAGGTAAATTTGAGTACTACTTTCCATCCTCAAATATATGGTCAACTAGAGGAATAATTCAGACTTTAGTGTACGTTGAGGGTGTGTGTGATAGATTTCAAGGGTGACTGACATAATCACTTACCACTCGTTAACATTGCTTACAACAACAATTATCACTCTAGCATCCAGATGGATCCTTTTGAGACTCTTTATAGGAGAAGATGTAGATCTCCTATTTGATGGTTTGAGGTTAGCAAAGATGGCTTGATAGGACAAAAGAATTTTCATCAAGATATGTAGAAAGTAAAGATCATTCAAGAGATGTTTAGAATAATGCAAAGTCGTCAGAAATCATATTCTAATGTTAGGATAAGACATTTGGAGTTTGAGGTGGATGATTGGGTGTACTTGAAGGTTTCACCTTTGAAGGGTGTTATGAGATTTTCTAAGAAGGGGAAACTTAGTCCCCAGTACATTGGTCCTTACAGAATATTAAAGAGGATTGGCAATGTAGCTTATTCGTTGGAGCTACCACAGAATTAGTAGTGGTCGATCCGGTATTTGACATTTCAATGTTGAAGAAGTGTATGGTACATCAATCACTTATTATACCTACTCAGAAAAATTGTATTAAGTACAATCTATCTTATGAGTACATAAATGTTCAGATAGTTGATCGTTAGGTTAGCAAGTTGAGAACCAAGGAGGTAGAATCAGTCAAACTCTTATCGGGAAATAAATCTGTATAGGAAGCTACTTTGGAGGCTGAGGAGGATATAAAGAAGAGATACCTACATCTCTTTACTCCTGGGAGATTCCAGACCAAGGTAATGACTTTTTGTAAAACACTCTTTGAATTGATATGCTATGTTATGTTAAAATTTCATGGTGGGTGTTTGAGTTGGGTGTTAGATATTCCTACCTCTAGTTCTATTTATATATATATCACTTGAGGAAAAATTTTCCCAAGGGGGAGATATTGTAACCCCTCGATCTTACAAAGGGATAATTTTAGAAAGAACTAAATTAGAAACAGCCAAATTGATATTTGTGCAAATTGTTCTTCAACATGTTTCGAGCCAACTTCAAACGAACGTAAATTTTACATAGTATGAGTTATATCACACCCCAACGCTACTGCCGAGATGCGTACATGGGACCTATGATCACGAGTGAAGCCAAGTTAATCCTATTGGGATAATCATAACCGCACTAAAGATAAATTGAATAATAAGTTGTGTAAAAGCTAAATCATAAAATATACTGAAAATGATGGGGATACCCATTTACAATCTGAGTATATGAAATCTGAGAGATTAATACAAGATAAATATAGAACCCAAATACTAAGTTGAATCTACTATTTCTGAAATAAGTCTCTAAACTGACTAAAAATGTTGGGACATGCCCAAACTAGATCTAGAAAAACTAAAAATTAAATATTAAAAGCGATAAGTACCCATGTCACTAGTCCCCCAAGAATGAGGACTCACCACTGAAGCTATTGGACTAAAGATTGGAAATCAATCTACGTGTGATCTGATGTTGACGACCTAAACCTACATCATGAGAAGATGTAGCGCAGAGTGCGTGAATACTTGAAAGGTACTGAATATGTAGGATAGAGTAAAGATAAAATAAACATATAACTGAACAAGCACTAAAACAAGAGCATAATCTGAACATAATATAGATATTTAATACTAAGCTAATTAAATGCGACGACCAATTTATAACATGTTTAGATTGAATATTGACTGTATTGGAATGTGGTCAATGCAATGGAGCCTGATTGACATGTAGGAGCTACTAATAATTGATAATAAAATCGCATAAGCTAAATGTGGAGTCTGATGTTGATCCCTCATCGACAGGACCCAATATAACCTGTCAGAGGTATAGAGGCATGCTGGCGTGATCCCTAAAATGATTCCAACATAGGGGAATTACAACCTACATGGCTCTTAGTTTTGGTACTATTCAGGAACGCTGAACCCTAGTCCAACTAGGTATTATGTTGCTCCCAATAGATTAAATGATGATACATTATGACTGAATTTTTGTATTTTATTCGATAGCTCAAACTAACATGCAAAATAATAATGCACATCATAAACTAATAACGACACATTCAGGAAATTGAGGCATGCATATCTGAAATAACAGAAATATCTTACCTAGCATGTGTAATTAAAGAACTAAGGAAATACATAGCTATGGTTCTGAAATTTATGCAAGAAATGAAGTAATAAAATGATAATCTGATTTGGAACATGTATATAACTAATTCATGATAATCTGCTAAAGTTCTAGAAACCCTAGGTCTAGTCACGAAAAGAGAATCAAGAATCTGACGGAAATCTACGGATCTAATGGGCAACCGGAACCCACTAGGAAAATTCCACATACCTGGTGACAAATTCCACAGATAAATCTTTTGATGTTGGTCCTGGAACTGATGGAATCTTTTTCCATTCTTGAACTAGGGTTCTTGGCCTCTGTTCTCCTCTTATGCTCTAGGTTACTATGTTTTGATAAATGATATGACTTATGTAAGTTCTATTTATGTTTCTAGGCTTAACTTAACTAAAAAAATCATAATTTAGGATGTAAACGATGTAGTTTAAAGGTCCAACATGATAGAAAAAGACTAAAATACCCCCAATTTAACTATTTTCAGAGTGAACAACAGCCAGTACCTATGTGTTGTAAGTCAACCTACGGTCCGTAGGTCAACTATGACCGATAGGGATCACTAAAATGAGCATAATGTTTTACTCTGAGATCGGATTTTAGCAAATTCAGTAGCGTTGGTAGGAGGATTCAATTATATATCATATCACAAGTAATAGGACACATAATTCCTTTTTTTCTAAGAGTAATGACCATTTGAAGTTGACACAATCAGTAATTTTCCCCTAGCTGGCTGCTGACCTTCACCAACGGTCAGACCTACGATCCGTAGGTCCAACCACGGATCGTACTGGTAGATCGTAGGTGAGATCAGATATTATAAATAATTATATCTCAACTATGGAACCCCACCTACGCTTCGTGGTTAATTCCATTGGTACTGGCCCAGTTTTCTAAAAAATAGGATATTTTTCTTCATTTTGAGATTTGAGGTGTTACAAGATAGGTTGTGTCATAGCCTGAGCCTACACATGAACGTGGTCGGCGCTCAATGAACATTGTTTTCCATAAGAGGACCCTTGGTCTGTCTTACTTGACTCAGCAGAAGACTTAACTCGATACAGAAAACATTCTCATAAAATAACTTCAATTAAAAAATTTGGCCAAAATGGCATTTAAGTCTCACCACTGACTCTAAGTGCTTAGCTGGATCAACGAAGCGCTCGATGATGCTAATCCTGGTTACCTGCAACTGAATATAAAAAAACAAGACATATGAAATTTATAAAATTTTGTAAAACAATGTAAACACTTAGTTCGTTAAAGAAAATGAAATAGAGAACTGAACATTACTTGTATATGAAGTAATACACTTTCTGTCGGAGATTCTCTAATCGACAACCACCACTATGAGCCTAAGTGGTGACACGATGTCTTGCCCACACTGTCAGAACTATCCCATACTTTATCGTCACATAGAACTACTTAACTTAGTGGATCTACTAACTTAACTTACGTGATCATCTAAAAAGTATGACACGTTAATACCCATGATGGCTACATGGTTATCATGGAGACTTGAGTTAATATGAAATCGCATTCCCACACCGGTGTTCAATAATAATCCCAAAATATACTTTAGCTCATGCTTTTAAAAACAACTTCCTTCTTTGGGTTGATATAATTGTCCAACACTTAGCTTTTGAAACTCTCTTGGAATCAATGTTCCCTTTCTTGCTCTAAACTCTTTTGGAAATCTTAGTTCCCCTCAACTTAAATGTGAAAACATTTATAGACTCTACCTTAGTTCCCTTATAACTTTTGAGAATTAAACTCAACTTTTTACTCTTTACTTAGCTTGAACTTGAGCCTTAAATCATATCTTAGGGAATACTTTGTTCCTTTATATTTTATTGTAGAAATAACTTCAACTTGTTACTCTTTAATTCACTTGAAACATGAGCCTTAGAACGAAGTTAAAACGTTTAATAAAGACGTTTGAAACTTTAAGAAACTTTGCTTTGACTTACTTTTTAACTTCTTGACTTAACTCTTAACTTCTTTGACTTTGATCTTAACTTTCGTTGAATTAGATTATGGATTAAAGGTTCATGATCTCATGTTTATGGATGATTTCATAATGTTTAGATGTACCTTAGAGTGTTGGAATCAACTAAGAAACGTGGGTACATCACTTAGGAACTAGTACGAAAAGATGGGAAATAAATGCGGTGCACTGGCGTCCTTGGCGCTCTGAGAGGCGTGGGGCCCCAGGCCCTAAACTTCAGAGTCCAAGTTGGGGTGCTTTGGCTAGCGTGGCTCCCCAAGGCCCTACGGACAGAGATACGGACAGGCGTTTTCATCTCTAAACCCTCTAAACTTCCATGGTTGTTTCCCCAAACACTTAGGATCATTAGTAACTTCAATACCCAATATATTTGACGCAAAAAACAACCCAGAAACACGAAGCAAATCAACATTAGGTATGCAACAACTCAACCAATAAGATTTAAACAATGTTATTCAAGAACTTCACTTTTTATCATTCAACCTACTCAAAATCGCTGAATTTAAACAAGTTGGTGGGTGGGTGAGCTAAACCAACACGAAAAGATCTCACATACCTTGATAGGTATCACCCCCGACGAATTCCACTCGTAAACTTGGCGCGAATTCTTGACTTTTCTATCTTTCCTTCTTCTTTTCTCTCTTATCCAAGCCCTAAGCGTGATTTTGATTTTCTAATCTGAACTAAAACTTTTTTTACCCCAAATAAATCCCTAAAATGAAATAGGAAATTAATTGGTGAAAATACTAGTTTGCCCTTCCTTACATTTGGATAGGGACCTTGCTCAATCCAGCAACCCAACTTCCGAAAGGCATATCTCACTCATATGTTATTGAAAATGCACAAACTTGGCGCCGCTGTAAAGATAATCCAAGTCATTTATAACCATACTCATCCTGAGCTAGCAGATATGGCCGTTTCAAAATGAGCAAAACTCACTTTATTAACTTAGGCAATTTTCCATATTTTTCCGCTTCTTTCCAAGAATGAATATTTTTAGTTTCTTAGTTTATTCCTAGATATTTAAAATTATGAGATTTTACAGGTGGCCCATGATATATTAAATGAAATATCTATGTTTCCTCTTTCCAATGCCATCAAGTTTGCAAAATTCCTAGTTAGGATGAGGGACATATGTTTGTTTGAGTTTAGCATGTCCAATTGTGGAAATTTATTCGAATTAAGGAGGGATATTTTGGTATTTTTATTAACCCACTAAGTCCATACATTTTTTCATCCAAATTAGGGGTCAAAGTTGAATAATATCAGTTTATGCTAAAGTCTAAAACATTTGGAAAGTTAGGGCAAAGTTCAAAGAGGAGAAATGGGAGAAAATCTTCAAGTTCAAGATTTCTTGCGATCTTGAGGAATTTAGCCAAGGATTTTATCTTTTCGAGGTAAGTAAGCTTTCATAATGATGGGCTCTTTAACCCTGACACTAACCATGAGTTTATGTATTAATTTCCATCGATGAAAATTTGTGTATTGAGGTTCTTGATGAATTTCTTGGGGTTTCATTCTTCATTCTTTGTAAATAGGGTTTTGATGAGTTCTTAAGGCGAGGGTTTTGAGTTTCATGGTTTTCTTGAGGAGATTTGAATAAAATTTTTGTTTAATTATGTTGGGTATACGAATCTAACAGAGTTTGGAAGAAGTTAATCGATTCTAGGTTAATTAGGGCCAAGAATCGAGAGGAAAAATTCATAAGGGTGTTCTGGAAACAAGTTGGGGTAACGCGCCCACGATGTGGCAGCAGGGCTGGTGTGGGGCGCCACCGCTGTGCCACAGCTTCGGGCCTCATTTCTTCTTCGATCTCATTCTTCACTTGTTCATTTTAGTCGAGATTTCATTCCCTACATTGTCCTAACTATTCAAACCTTAATCAATCATTGACAGATCATATATGTCATGAATCATAACTCTTGAAATTATATTTCAAATTCAAGAAAAGATTAAGAGTCAAGTTTGAGAGAACCTTTTCATTTATTTTGGGAAGTCTTTAACAAACTTCTAAAACTTGTTTTAAGACTTGAGTATGAGGATGAGGAGAATTGAATTTCGTGTTTTCAAATTGAATATAAGTAATATTCTACATTTAAAATAAGAGGAAATTTTGATTTCCGAATGAGTTCATGAGGAGTTTTTAAGCACTATCTCTTTTAAAAGAACATTTTGGGTAATAATCTCAAAGTTTGAGGATGAGGAAATATTTTAAACATATGAGCATGACATATATTATTGGGAGTAGCATTGATCACCTATATGGGGACGATTTTAGACAATTCAAAGTCCGTATAAACCATGTATGCCAACATGGGTAAAGGATCATACTTTTTAGATGATTACTTATTGCTTTCAAACATAGCTTAGTGAATCCACTTAGTTGAGGATGTCTTATACTCTGACAAGGTATAGGACAGTTTTGGCAGCGTGGTCAAGACATTATATCATCACATAGCTCATAATGATGGTTTCCGGTTAGAGAATATCCCAAATAAGAGTAAAGAGTTCATTATTGTATTTTTTGAATACATTGGGTTATTCTATATCGTTTAAAAAGCTTTCTTTATACTGCTATTGTTGCTTTTATATTGAGTTGAGTTGAGTATTTCTGAGTTAAATATCCTTGAGTTAAGTTGAGTGGAGTTGAGATGAGGTGAGTATGTTCTTTATTTTATCAGCTCAAGATTATGTTTGTGTTCTAGAGTTCCCTTACATGCTCGTACATTCCATGTACTTACATCATTTGGTTTGCATCTTCCCTGATGTAGATAGAGGTAATCAGGGTCATCAACAAGCGGTCTATTGGTGTCACTTGCAGTTCCAGAGTTGCTTTGGTGAGCCTCCCTTCTTTGGAGGGTTCCACATCTACTTTCAGTTTTGCTAAGAGGTTGTGAGTCTTGTCCCAACTTCCTTCATAGTTATTAGAGGTTTCTTAGATGGAAGTGTTTGGAGGAGTCTTTTTCATTTCACTTATTAGTGTTTAAGACTTGAGTTGATTTTTTGGCAGTTGAATACTTCATATATTCTAAGTTATATATCTTGAGACATTTGAGTAAATCTTTACTTTTGAGTTCATATATTGTTGAGTAAGTCTTCCTCTAAGTATTGAGCCAGGCCAAGGGTTCACTTTGGGACCAGCAATGGTTCTCGAGCGCCAGTTACATCCAGAGTGTAGGCTCGGGCATGAAAAAATGGCAACTTAGACTATGACTCAAACTTATAGAAGGCATAAGACAGAACATGTTTTCTCCAGCTATGAAGAATAAATTCATCCTTTTCATTTTCACCCATCGCTACGAGCCATGAGCAATGACCATTCATTATTATTAGCATCTCCATTTGGATGAAATTTTTTTCCTTTTGTATCAACAATAAAGAATGATAGAGTAGAATCGTCAATGATATCATCAAATTCAAGAGTAATAGTAGAAAAGGTTTAGCAAAAGAATGTGTTTGTTTTAATACCTTTCAAGAACCATACTAGAAGATGTTTTTGGAAAACGTTGATCAAACAGGTCGAGTTATCACATGACATTCAAGATTGTATAGCCATGAATTGAATCACAACATCTTTAATAAAGAGCGAACAGGTGAATTGAAACTCATCTCTTAATAAAAGATGCCCTAGAATTGTAGAGGAAAACACACAAAATTTTGGGAATCATCATATATTCCTACTCTATTTTCCAAAGTTATGATGTTTCTTGAGATGCTTACTGAATTTAAACATAAAACTTGAAATATCCCAATTTCTACAAATGAGTCAATATCATTCTATAGTCACGAATAGTTAGAACTTTGAAGGTATTTAAACATAAATGTTGGAAGTATAGGATGTCAAAAGAGCTCAATTTCATCACCAACACCCAATCTCTGAACATGAAACAATCCCATGATTGATAGAGAATAATCATCACGATTAAGCAGCTCCCAAAATGTATAAATTGCATCATCATAAAACTTAGTAACGTTACTCATATCTTAGGCTCAAGTTTTGATTCATGCGATTGCCAAGAAGAATGCGAAAGAAGATGGGATGAGGCCAAGGATGAGATCGGTGGAGGCACTAAACCATCTGCCACTTGTCCTTCCTGGCACTACTAAGATTGAGAACCATATCCTATAGTAACTTTCATCCCTACCACCTTAATATAAAATAGAAATGAAGTTATGTTTTATGGTAGAAATGGATCCAAACTTCCTCATATTTCTGCAAATTTGTGGGTTTAAGTGGACCATGGTGTGTAACTTCTTGGGCTTTAAGTGATCATTATATCACTTATACCTAAAAGAATTTCCTTATTTCAATATAAGTAGTATTTTTTGTAGTATGTAATAATTTTTTGACCTTTTGTATGTAGCATGCTTAAGTCATCAATTAAGTGCAAAAGATTTTTGTATATGTGCAGGAATTTAATTATAACTATCACTAAAATATTAAACTAATTAAGATACTATAGCATATCATATGTGATATAGTGATGAACTCTTGCTCTAAATTTATGAAATAGACGTAAAATATCTAACAAAATTAATAAAGAAAAAGAACAAATATATATTTACCATGTTAATGAGGGAAAAAATGACCAATAAATTGATTTTACATAAACTTAAAAGAATTTTAAGATGATGAAACACAAAAGTGAAGTGGCCTAATATTTTCTGTTCACTTTATATAAGAGATCATCACCAAGAATCGATTAAAAGATGAAATAATTGCAATCCAAAAAACTTATCATAAAATTAAAAAAATTAGTAAATAAAGTGCAAATATATCTACACACAAAAAGAAGAATATTTTGAGCAAGATAAATAAGGAATATTAGTATAGAAAGACAAAAATAATGATACAACCCATCTTGAACGAAGTTTCATCATTTAAATAAGAAAATAATTAAGAATATTTAAACAAAAATTATGTAATTGCTTTCAGTCTGTTCCTCAAACCCAAGCAAATATTATCAAAATCGAAATAAGGACGATAATGTGTTTTGCCTCCAAGATTCCCACGATAAAGCAATATAATTTTTAAACAAAACACTTAATATTGTTTTATAACTAAAATCCAAAAGTAGGAAGTGGGTGATGAATGCATGACGATGAAAAGCTTGTAGAAGTGAATACAGAACTGATAAGATGATTTTTATTTTGGATTTGATAGATCATTTAACTATGTGATTGAATAGTATAAATTTTTCTATCTAGATTTATTATAGAATCCTATAAAGTATATGAAAATAAGTGATATTAATTCCAAGGAAAATTAGAGGAACTAAACATTTTAATTGAACTAATTATAGGTAATAACTAAGAAATTGAAACTTTCAATAAATGTGGGAAAATGGAACAACTTTCTACAATCAGATTCAATTTATATTGTTTAGAAGTCTATTAATTTAATTTTAAAAGTTAATGATAAATATATTTTTATCTCCAACATTTGATGAGTGTGTGTACACACAGACACACATAATAAAAGTCTACAAATGAGTAATTATTTCTTAAAGACAAGAAATTAAAATAGATACATGTATCTTTTAAAGTTAAATTGATGCTCTATATTTTTCATATTTATATTAACAATAATTGACCTTTTAAATTATCATATGACTTTTCATATATATATA
>NC_028641.1:32894929-32905181 GCF_001406875.1 Solanum pennellii
TATATATATATATATATATATAATGTAAATATCTTTTTTTCAACTTTTCAATTAAGAGTAATTAAGAATATATAATAAATTACAAATTTATTAACTAATACTTAATTAATTAAATTATGACTTAGTGTTGGGGCAAAATAGTAGTCTAACTTTTTCCTAACATACTTCTCCACTTATAGTATAACTAGCTCTAAGAATGTGCTTCGCACGTTTTTCCTCTACTACTATATAAAATTTGTATAGTGGGTGAAAGAGTGATGGTGTTTTCAAAATAAAACAACATTAAACACAATAAGTTAACTAAAACACATCTTCAAAAGCAATTCAAAAAAGATGAAGACACTCAACCAATATATATATCAAGGAGACTTGTTCTTGCCTTTATATATTATAGATCTTCAAACAAAAAAAAATTAAAGTTAATTTCACAATCATCTCCTATAAATTCAATGTTTTTAAATAGATAAATGCGGAGAGGATAAAAAAATAACTACAATGTGCAGATATATAAAATCTTTCATTTTTTATTTCTTGTAATTCTCTCTTACTTTTTTCACTTTTCAGAGTGAGGTAGTTCTTGGTAACGTGCATTGCACATTTTTTCTTTATTATTATGATAATAATACTTTATTTGTAATAGTTTTGAGTTATAAAATGGAATTATTGGTGGAGTCAGGTGATTTTTTGTTTGAGAATTGGTAACATATCAGAAGTGGAAATTAATAACCACTAACAAATAATATCATTTACTTCTTATGTGTTATATTCGATTTTAATTTCTTTTATATGTTTTTCTCTTAAAGATTGTTATTCCTTTTTTCATATTCAGAAAGATAAATTTTAGTATTGTTTAGTTATTTGACTTTACTCCATATTAAATTAAATTATCTCATTTGTTAGAATATGTCTTCTTCAGAAATTTTCTCGATATCTTTTGCTCAATGTTGTTGAGGGAGAAATATTAATTTATCATTTTACCTCGAAAGCTAGGATATTAAGAGTCCGTTTGGATTGGCTTAGAAACAGTAACTCTTAAAAAGTAACTTTTAAAGTGCTCGAACTTATTTTTAATATAAGTAGTTATGCGTTTGGATAAAAGTTTTGCAGTTAAAAAAATTTAGTTGATGTGTTTGGCAAATAAGTGCTGGTAAACATTTTTTGTTTAACAAAATATCTGAAATACTCTTAAAGTTGTTAACATGATATACAGTTGATTAATTTAGGTTTTTATTGTCACAACCGGGGAGCACCCCCTAGACGGAACCGGCATCGTCGTCCTCATCAAGGACTAAGACTAGCCTCTTAGCTTTATCATTACATTCATAGGTTATAATTTGGAATAATTTAAAACTTTTTAGCTACTTCTACATAGAGGTTTACTTAGACCTCTCGCTTACACATAATATATTTTAGCGAGTATACATAGACCATTCGTATAGGAAGATTACATAGTCTTTTACTTTTATTGCAAACAAATATATAAGATATAACATAGTCTTAAACCAAATTGTCTCATCTCATAACCATCTAAACAAGAGTATAACAATTTGGCATAGCCCATACATCAATATAATAAAGCCACATATAGGCTATATAATCTTTAATACTCAAAATGAAAGAAATGAACATATTGTCTTTAAGACTAATCAATATTCGAAGAGAGAAAATGGCATTGTCCTCGAAGTGGTGAGGACCTACCCAACTTGGAGAGTGAAAATTCCAAGTCTTCCTTCAAAAGTCGTGACAAGCCCTTCAATGACCGGAACCTTAAATGTTGGGGAAAAAGTGAGAAAATGAGCTTAGCACATCACTTATACTAAGTATAGGACCATATGAATACACACATAGAAATCATACTAAAAACGGACATTTCATTTAAGTATGAAAATTACTTTGAAAAGCCTTAACCGGATTCAAGAACTCATACCAACCAATAGGACAGAATCATGAAGTCAAGACCATGTACATCACAACACCAACAATACTAAGTCTAGTCAAGTTAACATGCATATCAACATAATTAAGCACACTATCAATAACAACTCCATCATCAAGTTATAATATCAACAAGCATGAATAAGAGTTCATAACATCATAACCGAAGTAAGATTATTACTTATGAACCCTCACTAAGTTCACTAGTGCAATGACTAAGCAAAGTCTGATAAACTTACTCAATCAAATAAACTTAATAAGAACTGTAACCAATGTACAACTTCACATACTATATCAATTAGACAAATCATCATCATACCTTAGCAATATAGACCATAGACATAATCATAAGTGAAACTAATACCATATATTATCATCAACATGCAAAATCATCATATGCATATAATTTACATTTATAAGAATATACATATATAAGAACATCTTTCTAAGACTTCCCTCAAGGCTAACTAGTGCAATGTATTGGTGGAGTCCCATAACCTTACCTAGACTAAGTCAAACCTCTCAAGTCATCCTAGTTAGAGCTCATTCTATTACTTCATTTTACATTCGGGAACATCTTGCCTTAAACGGCATAGACCACATGAGCCAATGTGAAATCCGGTGTCATGGAACCCTACACCGAAAGAAGGCGGACTACTTGCACAGGTAGTACCAAAACATGAACATAGCAATGATGTGGACTAGTAGCTAGTATTCCTATGGGGGCAACATAGTTCAAGAACTAGGAGATATAGTTGGGACCCTCTTTATGCAACATGCATTATAGTCTCCAATCTCATGAGTACAATAGTGAACCTACATTTCCTATGTGGGAAGGGACACTCCTCGCTACTAGTTCACTCGGTGCTACGCTAGAGTCCCCTTTTGAAATGTCTTTCATTAATAATAGTAACTTAGTTTTTGATCATAGGGTCTACCTCTTATATAGTGATAGTCATAGATCAATAGGAATGCATGAGAACGCCTTTCATTACAACCCTCACATGTAATATTAACACATTAACATCATTATATCATGGTAAGGCATATAAGAACTTCATCACCAACCTTATATCAATACATCTTAAGCATAATCTAAAAATAACATATTTCAAGACATTTCAATTCAACATCATACAAACCCTAATCAATCTTATCATAAGGTATACCTCAATATAACATCATCACTTAATCACAAGTAATCACAATTGAAGTAAAATTAAGATCACAAGACTCACCCAATCTCTTTCGCCATGGCATAATCAAGGTCTTACCATCAACCCTAACATTCAACCCAATAATGGCTGTAATATCATAACTCAATAGTAACAAACATAATAATGAAGTCAATTTAATCACTACACAACAATTCACCACAAGTTCAAAGCCTAAAATTAGAGACTTAGGTCAATTACTCAAGAATTAGCATAAAAAGTCGAATCCTAGATGTAGAAATAGAAGAAGTTGGACCCCCTTCTCCGTCGAAAGAAATGAGATTATCGTGAATACACACATTAATTAACCAAATTGGCCCGACGTAGAGGCAATCAAGAAAGCCGCATAAGTGAATTGTATTACAATATATCACAATATACTAATAATTGACACAATAACAACATAGGATAGTAATTCACACACTAACCAAGCCAATTGTATCAATACTACACAATTCAGTTCAAGATCACAACCTAGGGTTAAGGGGAAAAGGTCATCTTTCCACAACTAGGTCAATGCATCAACAATTAGTATAATTCTACCATAATACATGTTAATCTACTCATAATAACAAAAAGGAATCATAAACAAACCAATTCACAAGATCAATTTCGTATTGGAAGAAAACTCATCTAAAACTCTTCTTTCTGAAATCAATTTGGAGGAACCCTTTGGGGAAAGAGATCCCAAAGATGAAACAAATATCATAACTTACTAATTGATGAAGTTTGATGTAGAAACTTGATCCTTTTAATCCCTAGAACCCACCTTTTTACTTGGTCTTCAATGGGGTTTCTTAGGGAGAGAGAAAGAAGAGAGAAGGAGGAGCAATTTGGGTTTGGGAAATTATGAGGGTTAGGTTAGTCTAATTAGGTTAAGGTCTTTACATAGGTCATTAACTAACTTAATTAGACCTCCCTTAACCCCTGACTAATTAACTGACCACCTAATTAACTAATTCATTTAAATAAAATGAGACAGCATTACAGGGACCTGACTTACGAGACCTCGACTGAAGGGCCGTAGGTCAGTCTACAGGAACTGTGGCCTCCGTGATGCACACTCGTGGTTTTGGTCAGAGACTTGTCCAAAACCACTTCCCACGAACTTTATAAGTCTTCATCGACGGAGGCATTGATGCCCCGTCAATGAACCTACGCCTCGTCGCCTACAGTCCGTTGATCTCATGGCAGCTTTTTGTCAAAATGTGAGGGTCCTCCTCAAGGGCCCCTGGTTTTTCCTTAGGGAGTCGTACCTGAACATTTAGACTATAAACCAAGTCTAATACGTGTTAGGAACCTTACCACCAAATTTCATAATTTTCCAACTCTTAAAGCTTAGTCAAATAGGCTAAGGCACACTAGAACCTTTTGAACTAGTTTCCATACGTCATGGATGTTCCTTGATGTTTTTATTCTAAAACTTCCTAAATGACTTATATACACTATTATTGAACTGAAAACAGTGACACAACTCTTAGACTCTCATGTTAGGCTCTAGATTAGGCTTTAGACTTCCGGAGTATTACATTATCCCCCCTTAGGAACATTCGTCCCCGGATGACGCTAAAATTCTTTAAGAGCAAGGAATAGACTCAAGACTAGCAGCCCACCAACAACAATACAAATATGAGTTACAACATTAATCATGGCATTTTTGCATATCAATTGAAAACTTCAATTACTACATATAAGATCTTCAATTCACAACATGACGAATTTCCTTCTCACAACAACATAAGCTCAATATATCATTAAGGAGTCAATTATGCTACAACCCAAACTATCAACATGCTCAATGTCATTTCATAAATACTAACCATACGAAAATGCACAACATAACTCATAACAAGTAAAATTGACAATTTTCAAGTCTATGGGCATAATTTCACTGTAATTCACTTTAACATGAACATTTTTGCAAATTTTCACCAAAAACCAAGGTAACTTCAAATTTAGCCATTATTGCCATTATTAGTAATAACAACTAACCTTAGTTATCAAATAGATGAGGGTAACGGGACTTCATATCGGCCTCGGCCTCCCATGTTGCACCCTCAACTAGGTGATTCTTCTATAACACCTTTACAGAAGCCACCTCTTTATTCCTTAACTTCTTTACTTATCTATAAAGAATTTAAACCAAAATCTCCTCATAGAAAGGTTCTCTTGAACACCTAGACCTTCAATAGGAAGAACGGACTCGGGATCACCGATATACTTCTTAAGCATCGAAACATGGAATACGCGATGAACTGAAGCCAATTCACTAGACGACTTCAACTCATATGCAACCTTGTCAATCTTTTGCAAAATTTGATAAGGACTCAACTTCCCTTTCTTTCAAAATCTCACCATCCCTTGAATAGGAATTTTTAGATACTCTTTATCACCTTCTTCATACTATAATTCTCTTCTCCTATGATCGGCATAAGACTTTTGCTGACTATAGGTTGTTTGCAAGCGATTCTTTATAATATGAACCTTCTAAAATGTCTTATAAATCAAATTGGGAACCAAAAGTAAAGGACTCACCTACTTCAAACCATGCAATTGGAGATCTAAATCTCCTACCATACAAGGTTCATAAGGAGCATAGCTATAGATGAATGGTAACTATTGTTGTAAGCAAACTCAACCATAGGCAAGTGTTTATCCCAATTTCCATTGAAATCAATTATACAAGATCTAAGCATATCCTCAAGGGTTTGAATGGTACGCTCCGCTTGACCATCCATTTGAGGATGAAAAGCGGTGCTTAATTTCATCTTGGTACCTAACCCTTTTTGGAATAACATCCAAAACCTAGATGTGAATTGTGCACCCCTATCCAATATAGTAGATAACGGAATATCATGGCAACACACAATCTCATATATGAATATCCTTGAATAATCCTCCGCCAATTAAGTGGACTTGACGGGAATAAAATGAGTGGACTTGGTCAACCTATCCACAATCAGCAATATAGAGTCATATTGCTTTTGTGTCCGAGGAAAGCCTATCACAAAATCCATATTAATGTATTCCTATTTCTAAGTAGGGACTTGGATATTTTTAAGTAGACCACCAGCTTTTGGTGTTCGACTTTCACTTGCTGGCAATTTGGACACTTTGCAACAAATTCTGTTATGTCCTTCTTTAAGCCTTTCCACCAAAACAGTTATCTGAGGTCATTATACATCTTTGTAGAATGTGAATGTATGGAGTAATGGGACCTATGAGCTTCTTCAAGACATCTACATTGGAAACACAACCTTTCTTGATACCTCAAGACACCATCCTCCTCTAAGGAGAATGCCTCATTAAGCTTACCCATAACCGACTTTTTCAACTACATCAATGATTGGTCAAGGTGTTGTTTGGACTTCACCTCAACCACCAAAGACAAATTGAAGTTATGATGAACCATAAAACCACCATTTGGAGAACCTTCCAATCTAATCCCCGATCTAGACAACCTATGAACATCTTTCACCAGGTATTTCTTGTCTTTATCTACATGAGATATACTACCCATGGTCATACGACTTATATCATCCGCAAAAACATTGGCCTTACCGCGATGGTAGATAACACTCATGTCGTAATCTTTCAACAATTGCAACCACCCTCTTTGTCAGAGATTTAACTATTTTTGAGTAAACACATATTGACGACTCTCGTGGTCAATATACACATCAACATGAACACCATACGAATAATGCCTTCATATATTCAAGGAAAATACCATGGCCGCTAACTCAAGATCATAAGTTGGATAATTCTTCTCATTCCCCTTAAGTTGTCTAGAGGCATAGGCTATTACTTTCCCGTGTTGCATAAGAACACATCCTAAGACCACTCGGGATGCATCAGAATATACCACGAAGCCCTTGGTACCCTCTGATAAAGTCAACACCGGAGCGGAAGTAAGCCTATCCTTCAAGATTTATAAGCTTCTTTCACATGCCTCACACCACTCATATTTTACATTCTTTTGGGTCAAAGTAGTCAAGGAAGATGCAATGGACGCAAAACCATCCACAAACCTCCTATAGTAACCCGCTAGACCCAAGAAACTCCTAATGTCAGTTGGAGTCAAAGGTCTAGGCCAATTTTTCACCGTCTCGGTTTTCCTTGGATCAACCTCAACCCCCTTACTAGAGATGATATGACTATGAAATGTTACCGACCTCAACCAAAACTCACATTTGTTATACTTAGAAAATAATTTGTTTTCCTTAAGCACTTGTAACACCACCCTCAAATGGTCCATGTGTTCACCCTTATATTTTGAATATACCAAGATGTCGTCAATGAAGACAATGACAAATGAATCTAGGTAAAAATTTGAAACACCTTATTCATGAGATCCATAAATGCCTCTGGGCATTAGTGAGACAAAAGGACATTACTAAGAACTCATAGTGACCATATCTAGTTCAAAATGTCATTTTTGGTATATCCTCACCTTCACCCTATGTTGGTGATACCCCGACCTCAAGTCAATCTTAGAAAAGTAGCTTTCCCCTTAGTGTTGATCAAACAAGTCGTCAATCACATGAGAGGATACTTATTCTTAATAGTGACTTTATTGAGTTGGCGATAAATAATGTACATTCTAAGGGACCCATCCTTTTTCTTCATAAAAAAAATCAGCGCACCCATGGAGAAATACTAGGTCTAATGAAGCCTTTATCTAGTAAGTCTTTGAGTTGAGCCTTCAACTCTTTCAATTCGGCCGAAGCCATCCGATAAGGAGGAATTGAAATGGGGTTGGTATCCGGTAGCAAGACAATACCAAAATCAATTTCCCGTTTGGGAGGGATTCCAGGAAGTTCATTAGGAAAGACCTACGTAAATTCCCTTACCACGAGTATTAACTAAAAGGAAGGATTTTCAGAATCTAAATCTTTGACTCTTACAATGTGATATAGACACCCTTTCGAGATCATCTTACAAGCTTTCAAACAAGAAATGATACGACCTCAAGGAATAGAATTTCCCCCCTTCAACTCTAAAATGGGCTCATTTGGAAAATTAAACTTCACCACCCTTGTTCTACAATCTATGGAAGCAAAGCAAGCGTGCAACCAATCCATCCCCAAAATGACTTCAAAATCGACCATATCAAGTTCTACTAATTCAACATGAATCACTCTATTGGGCAATATTATATGACAATTTCTATACACCCTCTTTGCAACCACCGACTTACCTACCAGGGTAATTACTGTGAAAGGTTCATTTAGAATATGGGGCAAAATATCAAACTTTATACCTATCAAGGGAGTACAAAAAGATAAAGTAGCACCCGGATCAAGTAAAGCATATACATCAATAGAGAAGACTTGTAATATACCGGTCACCACATCAGGAGAGCTCTTTTGTTCACCCCTTGAGGGAAGTGCATAAAAGTGATTCTTCTTTGCAGCATCCACATTAGAACCACTAGCTTAAGCTTTTCCGCTTCCTTTGTATTGCCCCTTCAAATTAGGTCAATCCTTAACCTCGTGGCTACTCTTGCCAAACCCACAGCAATTGTCCGTCCCAATAAGGCAATCACCATAATGCTTCTTGCCACACTTTTCACAAGTTAGATTCTTGTTTGGTGATATAGTACCTATTCTCTTTTGAGACTTAGGGTTAGACACCCTATCATCACGAGCCTTGGGAAATTTGATAGGAACTTGATTATAAAACCTCTTCTTGAACCTCGGCTTGTCTTGAATGTCAAGCTTCCCCTTTTAAGATCCTCCATCAAATGTCCTTGCCCTCTTGGCATCCCTACTCTTTCTCTTAACCCTTGTCTCTTCCACTTGTTAAGCATGAACCATGAGACTAGAAATGTTCATATTATCATGTAGCATAGACGAACAAAATTTTTCCTTCAAGTCATCTGACACCCCCATCACAAAGCGGCTCATTTCATCCCTAGGATCGGAAACCAAATAAGGAGCATACTTTGAAAAAAAATTAATGAATTTCAAAGAGTATTCAAGTACCCTCACACCTACTTGACAAAGTTTGATGAATTCCTCCACTTTTGATTCCCTCATCTCCCTAGGAAAGAACCTATCAAGAAAATCCTTCATGAAGATCTCCCGTGTCACTGGTCCACCTCTTAAAGGCCTATTATCTCTCCATTGGACGTACCAAGTTTGGGCAACATCCTTGAGTTGGTAAGTGGCTAACTCGGCCTTCTCACTAGCAATCAACCCCATAGCATAAATAATCTTGTAGGTTTCATCAAGGAACTCTTTGGGGTCTTCCTCAACTTTGGACCCATAGAAAGTAGGGGGATACATCCTTGTGAAATCCCTCAAACGGGAGGCCATGGTGCCAATACGTTGGTTTCCTCGGGGTACAACCTCCCGTTTAGCTTGGGTCGTCATGGCTTGAGCTTGAGTAGTGAGTGGATTGTGCTTGAGTATTAATGACCTGGGACATTTGGAGAAAGGCTGACCATATGTCCTCATCCGTCAAAGGAGGAGGATTTACCGGAGCTTGATCATCATTAGAAACTTCTTCAACAGAAGGATCTTGATTGCCATAGGAAGAAACTCCCGCATTAGCAATCTCTTCATAAGTCCTCGTGCAACTGTTCTTCGAGTATTCAATGAATATAATCACAATAAAAGTGTTAGATGCTAAGAGCACATTGAGTCAAGACTCTCGAGGCACGATATTGGATTTCCAAGAAAAGGAGAATTTCCTAAGCATCTTATAGTTTCTCACTAATAATTGTGGCGGGATACATAATTATGAGTAAGAATCTACATAGACGTGGTTATGTGAGACATCGACTCTAAATATATTCAAACTCATGCTCTAATACCAAGTTTGTCACATCCGGGGAGCAACCTCTAGATGTAACCGGCGTTGTCATCCTCATCGAAGACTAAGAGTAGCCTCTTAGCTTACACCATTACATTCATAGGTTAAAATGCGGAAAAATTTAAAACTTTTTAGCTACTTCTACATTGAAGTTTACTTAGACCTCTCGCTTACACATAATATATTATAGAGAGTATACTTAGACCCTTCATATAGGAAGATTGCATAATCTTCTACTTTTATTGCACATATATAAATATATATATATATATATATATATATAT
>NC_028641.1:32905590-32910657 GCF_001406875.1 Solanum pennellii
ATATATATATATATATATATATATATATATATAGTCTTAAAACCAGATTGTCTCATCCCATAACCATCTAAACAATAGTACAACAATTGATCATAGCCCATATATCAATACAATAAAGCCACATATAAGCTATACAATCTTTAATACTCAAAATGAAAGAAATGAACATATTGTCTTTAAGACTAATCAATATCCAAAGATAGAAAATGGCATTGTCCTCGAAGTGGTGAGGACCTACCCAACATGAAGAGTGAGGATTCCAAGTCTTCCTTCAAAAGTCCTCACAAGCCCTTGAACAACCGGAACCTAAAATGTTGGGGAAAAAGGGAGAAATTTGGGTTACCACATTACTTGTACTAAGTATAGGACCATATGCATATACACATAGAAATAATTCTAAAAGGGACATTTCATTAAAGTATGCAATTTACTTTGAAAAGCCTTATGCACATTCAAGAACCCATACCAACCAATAAGATATAATCATTAAGTCACAACCATGTACATCACAAGACCAACAGTACTAAGTCTATTCAAGTCAACATGCATATTAACATAATTAAGAACACTATCAAGACAACTCAATCATCAAGTTATAATATCAAAAAGCATGAATAAGAGTTCATAACATCATAATTAAAGTAAGAATATTACTCATGAACGCTCATTTCCACTAGCGCAATGACTAAGAAAAGTCACATAACCTTACTCAATCCAGTAAACTAATAAGAACCATAACCTATGTCCAACTTCACATACTATATCATTTAGACAAATCATCATACCTTAGCAATATAGACCAAGACATAATCATAAGTGAAACCAATATCATATATTATCATCGACATGTAAGATCATCATATGCATATCATTTACATTTATAAGCATATACATATATAAGAACATCCTTCTAAGACTTCCCTCAAGGCTAACTAGTGCAATGTATAGGTAGAGTCTCATACCCCTACCTAGACTAAGTCAAACCTCTCAAGTCATCCTAGATAGAGTACATTTTATTACTTCATTTTACTTTTGGGAACATATTTCCTTAACCGACATAGATCACATAAGCCAATGTGGAATTCGGTGTCATGGAACACTACACCGAAAGAAGGCGGACTACTTGCCATGGTAGTACCAAAACATGAACATAGCAATTACGTGGATCCACTAGCTAGTATTCCTATTGGGGCAACATAGTTCAAGAAATAGGAGGTATATTTGGGACCATATTTATGCTACATTCATTATAGTCTCCAACCTCATGAGTAAAATAGTGAACCTACCTTTCCTATGAGGGAAGGATACTCCTCACTACTTGTTCACTCGGTGATTTAGTTTAGGTCATAGGATATAACCCTTATATAGTTATATTCATATCTCAATAGGAATCGCATGAGAACACCTTTCATTACAACTCTCACATGTGAGATTAACGCATTAACATCATTATATTATGGTAATGCACATACGTACCTCATCACAAACCTTATCAATACATATTAAGCATAATCTCACAATCACATAGTCCAGAACATTTCAATTAAATATCATACCAACCCTAATAAATCTTAGCATAAGGTATACGTCAATATAACATCATCATTTAATCACAAGTAATCACAATTGAAGTAAAGAATTGAGATCACGACTCACTCAATCTCCTTCACCATGCCATCGTCAAGGTCTTACCATAAAACTTCCAATTAAACCCAATAATGGGTGTAATATCATCACTCAATAGTAAAAAACATAATAATGAAGTGAATTGAATCATTACACAAAAATCCAACACTACTTCATAGCCTAGAATTAGAGACTTAGGTCAATTAATCAAGAACTAGCATAATTGGATTACAATATATCACAATATACTAATAATTGACATAATAACAACATAGGATAGTAATTCACACACTAACAAAGCCAATTGTATCAATACTACACAATTCAATTTAAGATCACAACCTAGGGTTAAGGGGAAAAGGTCATATTTCCACAACTAGGTCAATGCATCAACAATTAGTATAATTCTACCATAATACATGTTAATGTACTCATAATAACCAAAATAAATCATAAATAGATCAATTCACAAGATCAATTTCGTATTGGAAGGAAACCCATCTAAAACTCTTCTTTTTTAAATTAATTTGGAGGAACCATTTGGGGAAAGAGATCCCAAAGGTCAAAGGAATCACATACCTTACTAATTGATGAAGTTTGATGGAAAAAATATATCCTTTCCATCCAAAGAACCCACATTTTACTTGGTCTTCAATGGGGTTTCTTTAGGAGAGAGAAAGAAGAGAGAATGAGGAGCAATTTGGGTTCGGGAAATTATGAGGGTTAGGTTAGTTTAATTAGGTTAGGGTCTTTATATAGGTGATTAAATAACTTAATTATACCTCCCTTAACCCCTAACTAATTAAATAACCACCTAATTAACTAATTCATTTAACTAAAATGAGACAGCATTACAGGGACCTAACCTACGAGACCCCGACTGACAGGCCGTAGGTCAGTCTACAAGCATTGTGGCCTCTGTGCTGCACACTCGGGGTTTTGATCAGAGACTTTTCCAAAACCACTTCCCACGAAATTGGCTAAGTCTTCATCAACGGAGGCATCGACGCCACATCAACGAACCTACGCCTCGTCGCCTACATTCTGTTGATAGCTTTTTGTCAAAATGTGAGGGTCCTCCTCAAGGAACCTTGGTTGGTCCTTGGAGAGTCGTACCAAGATGTTTCAAATATAAAAAAAAAACTCTAATACGTGTTAGGTACCTTACCACCAAATTTCATCATTTTCCGACTCTTAAAACTTAGTCAAATGGGCTAAGACACACTAGCACCTTTTGAACTAGTTTCGGACATCATGGGAGTTCCTTGCCGTTTTGATTATAAAACTTCCTAAATGACTTATATACACTATTATTGACCTTAAAACAGTGACAGAACTCTTAGATTCTCATGTTAGGCTCTACATTAGGCTTTAGACTTCCGGAGTATTACATTTATATTTAAAATTAAAACAAAATTAATTTTTATTTTACATCCATAAGTAATAATATTTTCTTATCATTCACATATTTATTTATCATCACAAACTATTTATAAGAGGAATATAAATTTATCATTAAATTAATTTTATATGAGCAACTTATTTTAGATTTTAAAAATAAATAATTTGAATAGATCAAAGGACAGAATGTAAGATTTATTTTAGTTACATTCATATGTAATAATTATTTTCTATCATTGACATATTTCTTTATCATCACAAATTATTTATAAGAGAAATATAAATTTATTATTTAAGTTAGTTTTATATATGTAACTTATTTTAGATTTTAAGAATATATAATTTGAATAGATCACTTGAGCCTAACATCCTTGCAAGCTTTGGATTCTTTCCTATCTCTGACCGGGAAAGAGGTTACCAAGCAAGTGAAACTGAAGTGAAACTGTACTCGCCTCTTCTCCTTCTTGTCCTCTTGTACTTCCGTTCTTCTTATTCTCGTATCCGGAACCGGAACAAGCTCTTCTTTAGCAGCCTCGCTTTGTTAGCTTCTTGTTAGCAGTACTAGTTTGTAGTCTTTATTGACCTGGAACACAAGCTAAGAAAAGGGAATGTATAATAGTAATAAGCGGCCTTCCTGCTAACCAAACTGCGTAACCAAAGCGACTCCTTGTTAGTGGTTGATAGGTGTTGGTCCGATTCACCTATGTCAGTTCGAACTTGGCGGGTCGTTCGTTCGTGTGGAGAATCTCTCTCGTTACTCAGGATTTCTCTCAGCACCACCTAAAGTTCATAGAACTTCTCTAATGCTAGTAAGTATCCCACATGATGAGAGTAGGCAATGACCAATATAGACCATTATAGCTAGACATGGAATCCGGAGTTTTAACCTACTATGGTTAGGGTGTTCTACTTGCCAAGGATAGAACTATGACACATCCCATGTAGGCACATGGATAAGGAATATGAAGGGCTTTTATGCACTCTAGTCTCATTCTCAAGTAGAGGTACATTGTACTCTAGTCTCATTTTCAAGTATAGCTACATCCCAATACATAATCACTCGGTGCTAGCCTTGGTTCTCATAGAGTAATTAACATTAAAGAATCATATGAAGAATTTTCTTATCTAGTTCATAACCTAATCACATTCACCCTACCAAAGAGGTCCACTAGGGCTACCTTCCAATGGCGACTATGATAGCTCACTATGACTTTCCTAAGGATCAATATGATGTCGATCCATCTAATTAACCTTAGGTACACTATTACCTTTCATGAAGGATACCATTACGGCTCTCGACTTTGACATTCATAACATAACCTTTACAACGTACATGACCTTCTTAACATCCTCTAAGTAATATCTTCCCAATCAATTGATTGAGATGATCCGAATCATCAAGGGCATCCCTATATTTTTATGTATGTCAATAGGAACTTCGATGGATTGATTTGTTGGTGCTGCCTCAGCATAGGGAAAAGGAAAAGGACAGGTTGTTTCAAGCTACGAAGTCCGGTGAATCCCAAGAGGAGATGCTTCATACAGGTGTGGAAGGGGCCGCCTTTAAATGAAGGGGCGCATCCACCGAAGATGGCAGCGGGAAAGACGGGAGCACGAACGAGGTAGCTTATGCTTTTTTTCATTCTCGCTAGTGCTTTGCCCCACCACTGAACATTGCGTTGCTATGGTCAATAAACAGCCTTAAAGTGGTTCCGAATGACCTTGAGGAGGCCCCGGCGCAGCACCTTTCTCGCTCGAAGGATCTATGAAAAGAACGTCCCACTACGAATTCCTATCCCATTAATAAAGTACAGATAAATAATATATTCCAAGTCTGACTTTTAAAGCATACGCATTGAAAAAAACCTTTGGCTTTGGACTTTCTGCTTTGATAGATCTTTCCTCTCAAAATAGGTTTTACCTAACCCACTATGTCCTTTGTTTAATACCCATTTTCAGGAGCGGGAATCTTGAATTGAAAACCCTTTCTTCTGCCCTCGCCACTTCTTTCGCTGACCCTATCCACCTCCTTTGCGGAAT
>NC_028641.1:32910761-32948474 GCF_001406875.1 Solanum pennellii
AAAATATTTCTAGATCCCAATACACCCAATGCCAGATAGCTGCCAAAAAGCATAAGCCAGAAAACACAATATGTGCTCCCGCTACACCTTCGTAACTCCAAATACCTGGATTCGTTACAGTCCCCCCTGTGATACTCCAACTGCCCCATGAATTGGTTATTCCTAAACGAGTCATGAAGGGTATAACGAACATACCCTGTCTCCACATTGGATCAAGAACAGGATCAGAAGGATCAAAAACCGCTAATTCATACAGAGCCATCGAACCGGCCCAACCAGCAACCAGAGTTGTATGCATTATATGAACAGAAAGCAACCGACCGGGATCATTCAATACAACGGTCTGAACACGATACCAAGGCAAACCCATGGAAATACCCCTTATATCAAAGATAAATGAACACTACGTAACGTCGAACATTGCCTATCAGCGTTGTCCCTAACCGATACACATCGTTGTACCGACAATGGATGTGTCCTGCTAGCATCGTGCATAACCTTCACACATTAGTACACAGATGTCAGACTATATGCATGCAAGATGTATTGGGGATACAAAAAGAATCCTTTTTCTTTACAGTCGTATCTACTGTGATAAGAAAGAGCTCTTAGTTCAGTTCGGTAGAACGTGGGTCTCCAAAACCCGATGTCGTAGGTTCAAATCCTACAGAGCGTGATTTTTTTCTTCTTCGCCTATGGTTCCCACAACCCTAGTTATGGACTTTAGTTACCCATAGTCATAATCACAATATTCAAATATGTAATATACGAATTCATGCACTTACTTCAATGAGAAAGAATAAATCCAGAAATTCACTTGATTAATCAACAAAAGTCACCAACAATCAATTACTGAAAACTAATTGAAGACTAAAGATTATCCAAAAGTGTAACAATAATCACCAAATCAAGAGTCTAAAAATAATCAAGATTCTAACAATAATCAAGAGTCTAACCCCAACAAATAGGTTTTTCGAACTATTTATAAAAAATAAAAACCTAATTTTATAAGGACTCTATTTGCTGGAAATCTGTCAAAACGCGACTGGGTCGACGGACCTCGCAACGGATCGTCGTGGTCACGACGGGCCGTCATGGATTCCGTCGTCCCATACTTGTGCTATTTTTTCTACTTCTCTCTTCATTATCCTCGACGGCAGGTATGACGGATCGTCACAGGCACAACGGTCCGTTGAGGGTCTCCGTTCCAAAACACTTGAACTCTTGGAATGTGGGTACTGGGACTACTTTTTTGATCTTCATGACGAACCAGCAGGACGGACCGTCATGGCTATGAAGGTCCGTCACGCACTCCGTAACCCCACACTTAGTCAGAATTCTCCATCTTCCTTCAACAGCTGCACTACGATGCCACCTACGGACCGTCACGAGCACGAAGAACCGTCACAAGCTTCGTAGGTGGTACTTTCCTGTATTTCTTGCTCAAAAACCTCCGCATTCATCTTTTTGACAGATTTCCTGCAAATAAAGAGAAACTTACATAAAAATTCGTACAAACAGGCTTTTGGACACACTAAACTTAAGGAAAAAGTATTAAAAATACCATGAAACCACGGTATATCTCGAAACGAGTGGATATTCTTTATCAAATTAAATGATTAGATTCATAAAGGTATGGATTTTTATCCTTGAAACTCTCTTCATCAAGGAGCCCCGATTCTCGAGATGTTTTCTAAAGTTTTAAAGTTGAATTGTCCAATTTCATAATTCTACCGTGGGTTGTTGCATTAAATATTTCTAAACATTGAATAATGATTTAATTGATATTGTATTTAGGATTTTAACCTAAATTACCTATTAATCCATGAATTGAATGAACCTTAGATTTTGACTATGTTATGGGTTACTTGATATTGACCTATTGTATATTAATTGCAGGGTAGATTTCTATGGTCTTTCTAATGATGTAAGAATTTTTCACAATTGATATCTAGGCTGTATTAGATTTATGAATCTTTATTGAATTTACCTAGTTTCATTGATTATCATAGTTTCTATATTGAATTATTGTTTATTGCCATTGGTAAGGGACTTATGGTATTAAATTGGATGATTTAGCATCGAATTGAGGTGTTCAGGATTTTGTGGTGGTAAGCTTCCCTATTTAATTTATTTTGATGTTAATTAGAATTCAATTATATTGTGATTGCTATGGTCCACACATTTCTTGTTGAGCTATGAAGTTTTACTAAAATACATGATGCATGATTTCTAAACAAAAGTACTATTTGAATGCATGCTTTTGCATGGTTGTCATACTTGGTGCATTCTTGTACTACTATCATTCTTCTTCATCTTTTTACACAAAGTGGATATGGTGATGGCAAGAGGATGTCTCCTAAGTGGAGATCTTGGTATATCTTCCTAGTTCAAAAAAGCGAATCCTCATGATTCAAGGATTTCCTATGTCAAGTTATTATTCAAGTATATTTAATATCTAGATTATTATTTTATGTTGTTAAGGTTCGTGTATAGTAACCACCATTTTAAAGAGTTTTTCCACATCAACTATCCAATTCGGAGTGTTACGCTAGTTTATTGTACGAAAAATGGATTAAAATGCCCCTCTATTGAGGTCCGTTGACCCAGCCGCGTTTTGACAGATTTCCAGCAAATAGAGTCCTTGTTTAATTAGGTTTTTGTTTTCTATAAATAGTTCGAAAAAACCTCGTTTTTGAGGTTAGACGTTAGACGCTGGATTATTAGTTAGACTCTGGATCATTATTAGACTCTGTGTATTAGTGTTAGACTTTTGATTATCATTAGACTTTTTGTGAGATTCTTGATTACTTTGAGATTCTTGCAAGTGATTGTTGGTCATTTTTGGTGATTAATCAAGAAAACTTTCGGATTTTACTCTTTCTCATTGAAGTAAGTACAGGAATTCTTATATAATATATTTGAATATTGTGATTATGACTATGGATAACTTAACTCCATAACTAGGGTTGTGGGAACCATAGGCAAATAATGAGATAAAACCTAACGAAAATAACAATTCTAGAGTAGTGTCTTCCATGTATTAATAATTCTTTTGCTTAGAAGTCTTTTTAACGGATGGCCAACGTTAGAATGCTACTTGCCGGACCAAGGAGGTAGATAATAGGAAAAGAATTATCAACATAGATTTAGTGTATACTATCTAATAGGCTAGTATTGATTGGTAGTAGATCACCTTTTGCTTAGCTTAATAGTAGATCACCTTTTGTTTTGCTTAAAAGAAAATTCTAAGTGGTGCATATTGTGGTTGTTAGACGAGATTCTGCGTTAATTCTATAAATTCAGATAGGCCTTTGAAAAGCCAGCTAGAACACCCTTTGGAAAGAACATCGTAATAGGTATCTTGGAGGGGCCCCGGAATTAGAAGAGCGTCGTCTCCTATAACAGCCTCAACTAGATCCGCTATGTTCCACCTCTCGGGGACGTCCCTACCGCTGAGTCGAAGCAACTCTGCGCTATTTTTGCAGATGTCGCGAAATAACTGAGTTANTCCGGTACGGCCCTACCGCTGAGTCGAAGCAACTCTGCGCTATTTTTGCAGATGTCGCGAAATAACTGAGTTAACTCCGGTGGAGCGCTTTGCGCGTCCGGCGTAGTTGAACTAGTAGAAGAAGCGAAGGAAGAAGAGGAACTTTGCATAAAGTGAAGATCGCTCGGGGTGAGTAGAAATGCACTGTTTTCCATATCCAAAAATAATCTTATTATTTTTTCTTTCTCTGCTCCCCCCAAAAAAAAGAGAGACTGAATTTCTTCCACCTTCCCTGTAGGAGTAGTGAAGAAGTATAGATTTAGTTGGTTGTTGACCAACGGAAAGCATGGGATCAAAAAAGGCAGAATTTACGCAATTTCTTTTCTAAGAAAGAGATCATAAAGGAAGCAGACTCTTTTTAGCTATTTTTTTCTTTTATTTGTGGTACCCCTAAGAGACCTTTTTCCTTTCCTTGTATTGTATTAAATTGAAATAAAAGCTAAAGCACTTTCTTTTAAGAATGTATCTGGTTCCATCTTTCTTTCGTTAGTTAAGCCACTTTTTTTCTAAAAAGGATTGTAGTAATTCTGATTTGACACTATTTGGAATGGCTCTCTCATATTGAGAAATTCTGTCTAGTGGCATTCGATCACAGAATCCATTGACAGCTGCATAAATGACTAGAATTTGTTTTTCAATTGGCAGTGGTGCATATTGTGGTTGTTTCGGACTTCTGTCAGCCTTGCACCTCTATTGAGTAATGCCTGAGTCGCAGCATCAAGGTCTGAGCCAAATTGAGCAAGGGCGGCCACTTCGCGATATTGTGCCAATTCCAGTTTGAACTACCGCAGACTTGTTTCATAGTTTTCAACTGAGCGGCAGACCCGACGCGACTGACAGATAAGCGACTTTAATAGCAGGTCTAATTCCGCGATAAAAGAGCTCTGTTTCCAAACAGATTTGTCCATCAGTAATGGGGATCACATTCATGGGAATATAGGCCGATACGTCTCCAGCTTGTGTTTCAATGACGGGTAAGGCGGTTAAGCTACCTGCGCCTGTCTGGTCCGATCGTTTAGCCGCTCTTTCTAAGAGACGGGAATGTAAATAGAAAACATCCCCTGGGAAAGCCTCACGACCTGGTGGTCGGCGTAACAATAATGACATTTGTCGATATGCTACCGCCTGTTTACTAAGATCATCATAGATTATTAATGTGTGCATTCCATTATCGCGGAAATATTCCCCCATGGCACACCCAGAATATGGGGCCAAAAATTGTAAAGGAGCAGGATCCGAAGCGGTGGCTGCTACAAGAATAGAATATTCCAATAAGATTTATTTTAATGGAAAAAGTCTTGAAAATAACCTTAGATTTTATTTTACTAGTTAAACATATCCTCGCCATTAAAATAAAGTTATTTTTACCCCTGTCATCTACAAACTAGTCACATATACCACTGAATTGAATGGGAAATCCTAAATCAACAAAAATAAACCGATCTACTTAAATTAACCAATTTAAACCTGACTCAACCCGACCCACTTATCATTTAACCCACCTATATTTCTCTCCATTGGACGACTTTGTAAGTTCAAGCACCTATGCTTCAGTTTTTTATTCCTGCAAATGCCCCAACCTGGGTAAACAATTAAGAGTGCCCTCCTAATATTTGCAATATATTCGATAAAGAATGATGTCTCTTACAACACTATGTTAGTGGGATACTTTGAAAATTGAGAAATTTCAAAAGCTCAAGAAATGTTTTATCAAATGGAACATGAAGGGGAGTGTGAGGATATAATTTCATGGAATTTAATGATTTCAGGTTATGTAAATAATTTTAAGTTCAATGAAGCTTTGAATATGTTTCAGAAGGTAATGCAGAAGGAAGAAATTGAAGCAGATTCGTTCACACTAGGCAGTGCCCTTGCTGCTTGTGTTGATATGAGTTGATCACGACATGGGAAGGAGATACATTCCTAAGAAATTTGTAGGGGTCTGCAAACAGATCATTTTGTTGGTGGGGCACTTGTAGAGTTGTATAGCAAGTGTCTGGATGTTGGTGCTGCTCAAAAAGCGTTTGATGAGGTAAATGAGAGGGATATATTGATGAAGATGAATATAGGTGGATTAAATGATTAGTGGGTCGTGTCGGGTCGGGTTTAAATTGGTCAATTTAAGTAAATCGAGTAATTTTTGTTGATTTATGATTTTCATCCAATTGAGGGGTATATGTGACAAGTTTGTAAACGGCAGGGGTAAAAATAACTTCATTTTAACAGAGAGAGTATATTTAACTAATAAAACAAAGTTGAGGTGTATTTTTAACCCTTTTCCCTATTTTAATTTCATTCACAAGTAATAGTAATTGTCTATCATTCACATACTTCTTTATCACCACAAATTATTTATAAGCGGAATATAAATTCATATTTCAAAAATAAGTTGTTTCATTCAAATACAAATATCAAAATGACAGAGAGCACTTCACTAATATAAAAGTGGAAATACTAAAATAATTTTAACAACAAACGTTACCAATTTTATTAGCAATCATGTCACGAAGCCCATTAATAAGTATGACTTTGTTCTTCCACATATTTTTTTTCTATATTGTTAGTGCTTGAACTTATGCCAAATTCGGAGTCAACCAATGGAATACATCTCTCATCCTCAACCGTTTGAAATGCATCATCCACATTGCATTTTTGTTTGATATAATTGTGAATGGCCATAGTAGTATGATACCCCTTTAAGTGTCAATGTTATAATAAGGCATATCTTGCAAAATAGACCAGCTTGGTTTCCAAACACCAAATGTGCGCTCTACTATATTTTTATATGAAGAATGCATACAATTAAATTTTTCAATGTGTCTTCTTGGCTTAACAGTTGTCTTGTTGCTTCACGACGAAAGTCAAGAAGATGATATCTCATATTCTCTCTTTTGTATGGAGCCATATATCTCTTCTATGTGCATATCCTTCATCAACTAAAAAATATTTGTTTCCTAAAGGATGTGGAAAGTCCATTTCACTTCTACGAAGAGCCTCACCAAATATACGACTATCATGAGCCGCTCCTTCCAACCCAGCTCATGCAAATGTAAAACACAAATTAAAATTCACAATGGCGATGATATTTTGAGTCGAATAACCTTTACATTCAATATAATGTATTATTGACCTTGTGGCAATCTAGCTTTGACATTTGTACCATCACGTTCTCCAATAAATCCTAAAAATATAGGCATGTAAGATAAACAAATATAACAAGTAATACTAAAAAAATATAGCAAACTAAAAGTTGTTACTTACCTTAAAGAAAGGCATTTATCGTTCATTACATAGCTTGTGAGATCCAGCACAATCATTATAATTTAGATGTGGTTTAATGATGTCTCTTGCAAGCTTAGAAATGTATTTTAAAACACTATAAAAGTGTCTATGAATCGTCTCCCCCGAATGTTGAAAGATATCTTGTATATTCGATTTCCCGCTCCATGTGCACAAGTCATTAAGAACATTCCTAACATTTCATGTATAAACCTCCCATGTGTGGGCTTAAGTACATATTTTTCATTTACATATTTGGATAGATCAACAAACACCACCTTCTTTAATCGAAAATTTTTATAACAACGAGTTTCATTTTGTTGTAATATCTCTTGATAAATATATGCCCAAAACGCCTTGATGTACGACAAGGTTCTTTGAATAAGTCTTTTTCATAATACATTATAATGTATTAACCTTCTATCCTGCATAGAGTCCTCCATTCTTTCTCGTTTTGCTCTATCCTGCTTGGTTCTAGTTTTTCATCTTCTATCGAACAAATCACTTATATGAGGTAATATGGTAAAGTTCAAATCCTCCATTTCACTAGAAATAAAAATATCTCCAATTAAAAAAATCAAGAGTATAAAAGTTTCATTATTTCACAAGTAATGATACATTTATTTTACTTACTTACAGTACTTTTGAATCCACAGTAAATATTTCAATTCTACTACTTTATATTAGTAAAGACATTTATATAAATTCAATCACAACATACATTTTTATATAAATCCTACACAATAAATACCTATATATAAATTTGCACAACAAACACATCTATATAAATTAAACATAACAAACACCTATGTGTAAATTCAACACAACATATACATTTACATAAATTCAACATAACAAACACATATATATAAATACACAACAAATGCATATGAATAATTTCAACAAAATGAATATCTATATATAAATTCAACACAACAAATACATTTACATAAATTCAACACAACAAACACATTTATATAAATGAGGACTTAACTTAAAAAAATTAACCATACAATCATATTGTCTAAACAAAATTGAACATATAAATAAAGTTCATGCGTACAAGCAAAATCTCAAATATAAAATAATAAAATTAATTTTTTTTCATAACAACACATCCTACACACTTCTTAAGGTATAATTGATAGTCATACTCCATTCAAAGACTTTCGAGCTTCATTCGTAGTTATCTTTAAAAACACTTGTAGAATGTATTTTTTATGAAATATGTTCACAAAATAGTTGTACATTTCACACCTTTCAAAAATATCGGGATTGTTTGCCAAAAAATACATACACTGATCAATGGTGGGATCATCTATCACATTAGATGTAGCAGTACATTTGTTAGTCATTAACTCTACTAAAGAGTGCATATCTTCTTTTATTGATGCAGTTGTAGATTTTGTCTCACTTTTTTTCACTTGATTACTAGTTCCAATACCATCAGTTGAATTTGATCTTTTTAATGATGGTTTAGAAAACATAGTAGAATTCATATGTGTGGATTATCACTTTCACCACCCCCTTCATTATTATTATTATTAATGAAGTGCTCCATATCATCATTATCAATACCGTCTGGTCTTTCTTCGTCAGAATCAACCTTCGTTTCAAAAAACTAGAATTGATTTGAGACACGTGCTCTCTCCCCCCTAGCAACAATATCAAAATAATGCATCATAGCGAAATCATTTGAGTAAAAGATTCTTATTCTGTATTTTCTATATCGGACATCCTCCTGTAAGAAAAGATGAAACAACAAATTTAAGTAAGTAAAT
The DNA here is from genome assembly GCF_001406875.1 of Solanum pennellii. Taxonomy (NCBI): domain Eukaryota; kingdom Viridiplantae; phylum Streptophyta; class Magnoliopsida; order Solanales; family Solanaceae; genus Solanum; species Solanum pennellii. Next base: position 32,919,372 of record NC_028641.1, read on the forward strand.
TGTAACAGTAAAAGAAATAAAAAGACATAAAACAATGTGAGAAATGTACATTAATTTTTCTCTTCCACCAATCATCGTCTGTCATAATTGTATTTTAGTGGCATCCCATCCTATCCCATCCTATACCTATATGACCTCTCATCAGTTTCTTAAAAGGATTCCACTCGACTTTCAACCTATCCAAATGATTTCTCATTTATTTGTTTAAAGCGTCTTCCCGTTCTTACATAGAATGTTTTAGTCATCTATTTCCATCCCATCTCTAGATAAGTGAGTATTTGGTATATTCCTTCCTAATCTCTAATCACATAACTCTATAAATTTGAGATGAGTGTCATCATCCCACTTAGCATTAGCATTAGTTTGTGTTTCAGACATGGTGTATTAGATGTGAAGATGAGAATTGATAAGAAAATTGAAAATAACTACTTCCATAAATTTATATAGATAACAAATATATACTGCACAATCAAATTATATATACACAATCAAAACAGAAAATACACAAAACAAAATCAGCTACAGAAGACGCACAAAAAAATACATAATAAAAAAACAAAAATTGAAAGATAATCAAGAAACTAAAAGTTTCACGCTGATTCAGTTTTTCCTACATATGATATTATTTCTATCAATCGAGAGAGAAAAAAAGAGAGTTAATCTAAAGATAATCGAAAGATAACTTACTTCAAGCTTTAGATATTCACCCTTCAAATTAGGAGAAAAGAAAGAAGAAGCTCAGCAGCGGCATTAACGTGAAAAAGAAAATTGGGGCAAGAGATATCAGGGTTAATGCAATATGGACATTTAGAAATTGTATAAAACAATTAAGGGCAAAAAGGTAATATACTTGGTCAACATAAAATGGATTTTAAGTTTAAAAAAAGCACTCTCACCCTATGTTTAACTTTTGACTTAAAACAATATTATTTACTTAAAGTAAGTCGCTTTGATAATTGATAAACACTCTAATAAGTCAAAAACTCGCTTTAAAGCAAAATATAATTTCAGAGCATCAGGTTGTTGTTGATATTCTGTTTGGTTGATGGAGTCAAATATGACCAAGATGTTTTGTTTGAATGGTAGTAATTATCATACTTGGATAGGCAAGATGAAAGATCTTCTATTTGTAAAGTAAATGCATCTACCTGTGTTTGCTTCTAATAAACTCGAATCTATGAATGATAAGGATTGCGAATTTGAGCATTTACAGGTTTGTGGCTATATCAGAGAATGAGTTGAAGATAACGTTAGAAATCACATTGTGAATGAGACACATGCCAGAAGTTTGTGGACAAGCTCGAGACATTATATGCTTCGAGGGATAGCATCAATAAATTGTTTCTTTTGAAACAATTGATGAACATCATGTAAATAGAGGGCACTCCAATTTCTAATAATATTAATAATTTTCAGGGTGTTCTTTACCAGCTGTCTGAAATGGGTGTAATATTCAATGAAGAAATTCAAGGACTCTGGCTTCTTAATACTCTTCCAGACTCTTTTGAGACTCTTCGAGTTTCTTTAACAAATTCTGCTCCTAGTGGTGTTGTGACCATGGAATATCCTAAGAGTGGTGTTCTGAATTAAGAGATGAGAAGAAGATCTCAAGGCTCATCATCTTCTACCTAGCACTCCGATGTTTTGGTTACTGAAGACATGGGGAGAAACAAGTTTAGAGGTCAGAATGACATAGATAAAAGTAGAGGAAAATCAAATACTAAATTCAAGAATGTTACATGTGACTATTGCCACAAGAATGGGCATATCAAGAAATTTTGTTTCAAGTACAAGAGAGATATAAAATAGCAAAAGAAAGAAATTTTGTTAATCTTGTTCGTGATAGGTCTAGCTGTTTTGTGGATTCTGGTGCTACTTCTCATGTCATGCCCAGGAAGGAATTATTTTCTTCTTATACTCTAGGTAATTTTGGGATGTTGAAAATGGGTAACAATCATGAGGTTGAGGTTCTTTGTATTGGGACTGTTTGTTTGGAAAGTAATAATGGTTCCAAACTAGTTCTCAATAATGTCAAGCATGCTCTAGATGTTCGCTTAAATTTGATTTCTCTTGGAAACCTTGATGATGAGGGTTGTGTTAATACCCTTGGTGCTGGCCAATGGAAGCTTACAAAAGGTTCGATGGTGGTAGCCCGTGGTGACAAATTGTCTAACTTGTATATTTTTCAGGGCTCCATTCTCAGAGGTTTAGTAAATGTGATGGAGAATGATACTTCATCATTATTATGGCATAGAAGACTGAGTCATATGAGCGAGAAAGGGATGGACAATTTGGCTAACAAAAATATGCTTTTCGGAGTGAAGCAAGAAGTTGAATAAGTGTGTTCATTATTTAGCCTGAAAACAGAAAAGAGTTTCTTTTCAGAGTCATCTAGCTTCAATAAAGCTTGATTTTCTGGATTTGGTACATTCTAATTTGTGTGGTCCTTTTAAGATAAGCTCTCATGGTGGTGCACTTTATTTTGTGACTTCTATTGATGATCATTCGCACAAACTCTGAGTATTCTCTTTTTAGTCCAAGGATCAGGTTCTTGATGTCTTCAAGAAGTTTCAGGCTTTGGTTGAAAGACAGACAGGGAAGAAATTGAAATGCATATGTTTTGATAATGGTGGTGAGTATATTGGTCCTTTTGATAGGTATTGTAGAAAGCAGGATATTCGGCATCAAAAAACTCCTGCGAAGACTCTTCAGCTAAATGATTTAGCGGAGAGGATGAACAGAACTCTTATTAAGAGGGTTCGATGTATGCTTTCAAATGCTAAGCTGCCAAATTCCTTTTGGGCAGAAGCATCTAACACAATTGCCTATGTTATCAATTTATCTCCTATTATTGATTTCAATGGTGATGTCCCTGAAAGAGTTTGGTCTGGTTGTCACAAGAGAAGTACATTTAGAAAGTACTTCGTACATTTAACATGGACAAAGCTAAGGTTGTCAGTACACCTTTAGCTATGAACTTCAAATTGAGTACTAAATATTGTCCTTCTAATAATGGTGCAAAGGAAGATATGAAGCAAGTTCCTTATGGTTCAGCTGTTGGTTGTTTGATGAATGCAATGGTGTGTACAAGACCTGATATTGCTTATGTTGTTGGTATTGTTAGTCGTTTTCTTTCTAATTTGGGAAGAGAGCATTGGAATGTTGTAAAATGGATTATGAGATATCTTTGTGGCACTTCTAGTCTGAGTTTGTGTTTTGGGATAGGGAAACCTATTCTTTCTGGTTATATTGAGTCAAACATGGCTGGTGATGTTGATACTCGTAAGTCTACTTCAGGCTACTTGACTACTTTTGCAGGGGGAGATGTGTCTTGGCAACCTAGATTGCAAAAATGTGTTGCTTTATCTACTTAAGAGGCTGAGCTTATTGCAGCTGTTGAATCTTGTAAAGAATTGATCTGGATGAAGAGATTCTTGGGGGAAATTGGTTGTGCTCAAGCGAGATGTGTGCTTTATTGTGACAGTCAAAGTGCTATTCATCTAGGCAAGAATTATACATTTCATGGTCGGTCTAAACACATTAATTTGAGGTATCATTGGATTCGAGATGTGTTGGATACTAAGTTGCTTGAACTTAAGAAAATCCATACCAATGATAATGATTCTGACATGATGACTAAATCTTTGCCAAGAGGGAAGTTTGAGTATTTTTGCATGATCGTCGGGATGGCGGTCTCCTCCACAAAGCCGATAGGGGGAGAATTGTTGAGTTTGGACCTTTTTCCCTTCCTATGTGGATGAATTAAAGTCCAAGGTTTTGGGTCTTCCATCCTTTTCATTGTAACACCCCGTATCCAAAACAAACCAAAAACAACCTTTTAGAAAAATATGCAGGTGCAACCAACGGTGCAATCGACGAACCGTAGACTGACCCACAGTCCGTCCTGCACATCCGTCAATGGGGTCAGAAACCCCCAAAATCTCAGCCCAGGAAAATTTTGTTAAGTCATGATCAACGGATGGACCTATGGTCTATAGGTCAGACTACAGTCCATAGTCCATGATCGTCGAGCGAAACCCCATTCACCCACACTCTGACAAGAGCCATCGATGACCAACACGATCCGTAGGTTAACCTACGGTCCGTAGGTTTGACCGTAGGTGGGAACTAGCAGAAAGTTAAGGGGGAAATGTAGTTGGTCAACATCATATGGTCATAAATCTTAGCATAAAATTAATTAGGTGCCCATGGCCTACCTACACATAGATAATTGAATTAGCTTTCCATAGCCACCGAATTTGCTAAGATCACACCTCCGAATAAAAAATTATGCCCATTTTAGTAAAGGCATGTCGAAAAGACCCAACCTATGGACCAAACAACAGACCGTCGATGGAACGACGGACCGTCAGTCCTGGTCGTCGTTTGGTCCGACAATAACTAACTCAAGGGTCTTTTGGTCTTTTTCCACTTCGTTTAAACCTTAAGATATGTCGTTTTGACCTGAAATCATCAAATATTAGTCACTTTAAGCCTAGAAACATAACAAGAACTTACCTAAGTCAAAATCATAAATCAAAATTTAGAAAATTAGAAGCAAGAAAGGAGAAAAAGCTCAAGAACCCTAGTTCACGAAACAAGTTTCCAGCAGTTCCAGCCCCAAAATCTAAGTGTTTATCCGTGAATTTCATCACCATGTATATGAGATTTCACTAGTGGGTTCCTTCCACCCATTGGGTCCCTTGTTTTCAGTCAGGTCTTGATTTTCTTATCATGATTAGACCAAGGGTTCCTAGAATTACATCATAACTTCGTGATTTAGTTAAAGTATATGTTCCAAATCATATTATCATGTTATTAATCAGATTTATCGCATGAATTTCAGAACCCTAGCTTTGTATTTCTTTATTTCTTGAATTGCAGATGTTAGGTCAGATATTTTAGTTATGCAGTTATACATGCTTCAGTTTTAATGCATCATTATCAGATTAAATGTTGCATTCCCAGTTTGCATATTCAGTTTTGAGCTATCCAGTATTCAAAGAAAATTCAGACGTAATTAGTTAATTACATAAATTTAATTGAGTAGCATAATACCGAGTTGGACTAGGGTTCAGCGTACCCAAATAGTCCCAGAACTACTAGCCATGTAGGTTGTAAGTCCCCTTTGTGGGCATCAGTTTAGTGATCACGCCATCATGCCTTTATACCTCTGGCAGGGTATATTGGGTCCTCATGATGGGGCGTATACATCGGACTCCACATTTAGCTCATGTAATTTTATTATATTTTTTTAGTAGCTCCCATAGCTAAGTCAGAAACTCTTGCATTGACCATTTATCAGTATATTCAGTATGCAGTTTCAGCATGTTATAAATTGGTAATTGCATTCAGTTAGCTCAGAATTCTCTATATCATGTTCAGATTATTATACTTGCTTTTGTTCTTGTTCAGTTATGTTTTATTTTAGCTTTATTATATCCTGCATGCTTAGTACCTTTCAAGTACTGACGCATTTGTGCGCTAAATCTTCTTGTGATGTATATTCAGGTTCTCAGCATCCAGATCATGCATAGATCGATTTTCCAATCTCCGGTTCAATAGATTCAGTGGTGAGTCCTCATTCTCTGAGGACAATAGTAATAAGTTTAATTTCAATCTTTAGTCATTTATTTTAAATTTTACTAGATTTAGCTGGGGCTTGTCCTAGTATATCTAGTCAGTTAGAGGCTTATTTCAGACATAGTTAAATTCAGCTTAGTATTGAGTTAATATTTCCTTTGTATTAAACTCATTGTTTTCAAATATTTCAATTATAAAATATGGGTATTCCCCATCTTTTCAGTTTAAATTCTAATTTAGCTTCCGCATTCCGCTTATTATCTTTAGTATGCTTATGATCATGTCAGCAGGGTTAGCTTGGGATCACTTGTGGTCCTAGGTTCCATGTTCGCGTCTTGAGGGGTAGCTCGGGGCGTGACAAAATTTGGTATCAGAGCAGTAGGTTCAAGAGTCCTAGGATGTCTGAAAAGCCGCACTAAGTAGAGTCCATTTCATGGATGTGAAGTGCACCACATCTAATGAGAGGGAGGCTACAAAGTTTTTGAGGAAAACTTCACTCTCTTGTTACTCTTATCGTGCGTAAGGTATGATATTATTCCATTCTAACTTGACGTTCTACGTTTTAGATCATGCCTCCTCGTAGAGATAACGCTAGGAATGCGAACACCGGGAATGAAAACGCAGCTCCTCCAGTCCCAGATCAAAAAGTATCCAGTGTTGAGTTCAGGAATGTCATACAAATATTGGCTCAAAGTATGACAAACTAGAACAATCAGGTTCATACTCATGTAAATGAAAATGGTAGATTAGTAGAAGCAATGGTCCATGACTTTGTCCGGATGAATCCGACTGAGTTCTTAGGATCACAAACTAATGAGGATCCTCAAAATTTCTTGGATGAGATCAAGAAGATCTTTGAGGTAATGCAAGTCACTGGGAATGATTGGTTTAGTTAGCATCATACCAGTTAAAGGATGTTGCTCATATCTAATACACTCAGTAGAATGAGAATAGGGGTGCAAATGCAGCTCCTATCACTTGGGATTGCTTTAGTGAGACTTTTCTCGATAGGTTTTTCCCAAAAGAGTTGACAGAGGCAAAGGCTCAGGAATTCATGAATTTGAGGCATGGTAACATGACAGTCCAAGAGTATGGGCTGAAGTTTAACAAACTCTCTTTGTATGCTACTCACATGGTTGCTGACTCCAGGGCTCAGATGAACAAGTTCTTGTATGGAGTGTCGTATTTGGTGAAAACTAAGTGCAAAATGCTATGTTACTTGGAGATATGAACATCTCTAGGCTTATGACTCATGCTCAGCAGGTTAAGAGTGATAAGCTTAGGGAACAGGCGAAGGAAAATAAGAAGGCTAGGACTGGGAACTATGACTATTCTCAGCAGAAATCGGGTGGTGCAAATCGCTCGCACAGTCAGCAGAAGTTTTCAGCTCCAACCCCTTCATCAGGTAGTGTTCTATCCTCCAAGAACAGGTAGGACCAGAAGGGTAGAGCACCAGGCTCTAAGTCTCAGGGAAGTGTTTCAGGCACCAAGACTTACCCCACTTGCCCTAAGTATGGTAAGAACCATCCAGGCGAGTCTCTTGCAGGAAAAGAAGGATGTTTTGGGTGCGGCCAGTCTGGTCGTGATTGAGGGATTGTCCTTCTAGACTGGGTCAAGGAGGTGGTAATGGAAAAGCTCAGTCTACAACGTCAGCAGCACCAGCAAGTCTCCCAACTCATCAGGATAACTCATCTAGTACAGGTGGCGGTCCGTGCCAAAACAGGTTGTATGCTCTTCTGGATCACCAGGATCAGGAAGGTTCTCCTGATGTAATCACTGGTACATTTCGAATCTTTGACCTTGATGTTTCTGCATTGTTATATCCAGGGCTACTCTTTCTTTTGTAACTCCTTACATAGCAGTACAATTGAGTGTAATCCAGAAACTCTCTCAGAACCTTTCTCAGTCTCTACTCCAGTCGGTGACCTAATTATAACTAGACGGTTATACAGAAATTGCCCTATCACAGTCTCTCAGAAAGTCACCTCAGTAGATCTAGCAGAGTTATAAATGGTAGAATTCGATTTTATTCTAGGAATGGATTCGTTACACTCATGTTATGCCTCAATCGATTGTAGAACTAGGATTGTTCATTTTAAGTTTCTAGACGAACCAATCTTAGAATGGAAGGGTAGTAGCTTAGCGCCTATGGGTCAATTTATTTCTTACCTTAAGGCCAGAAAGATAATATCTAAGGGTTATCTCTATCATCTAGTTCGGGTTAAGGATTCTAGCCTTGAAACCCCAACTCTTGATTCGAGTTCGAGTAGTTTCTGAGTTTCCAAAAGTGTTTCCAGAAGATCTTCCCAGAGTCCCTCCCTAAAGGGAAATCGACTTTGGAATTGATCTCCTTCCAGATACCCAACCTATTTTTTTATTCCTCCTTACAGAATAGCTCCACCAGATCTTAAGGTATTGAAAGAGCAATTGAAAAACCTTCTAGATAAGGGCTTCATCAGACCTAGTATTTCACCATGGGTGCACCAGTGTTGTTCGTAAAGAAGAAAGATGGTTCTCTCATAATGTGCATTGACTATACACAAGGTCACAATCAAGAATAAGTATCCCATCCCCAAGATTAATGACTTGTTCGACCAACATCAGGGTGCTAGCCATTTCTCAAAGATAGACCTCAGATCGGGTTATCATCAGCTCAAAGTCAGAGATAGTGACATTCCGAAAATAGCCTTTAGAACTCGATATGGTCATTATGAATTTGTAGTTATGTCATTTGGACTAACTAATGCTCGTGCAGCTTTCATGGATTTCATGCACATAGTGTTCAAACAGTACTTGGACTTGTTCGTTATCGTCTTTATTGATGATATCCTCATTTACTCTAGGAGTGAGGAATAACATGCAAGTCATTTGAGAGTTGTTCTGCAGACTCTCAAAGATTGCCAATTATTCGCTAAGTTTAGTAAATTTGAGTTTTGGTTGCAATCCGTTGCTTTTCTTGTCACATTGTATCTAGCGAAGGGATCTGAGAGGATTTGCAGAAGATAGAAGCAGTGAAACAGTGGCCCAGATCTACCTCTACTACAGATATCAGAAGTTTTTTAGGTCTAGCGGGTTATTACAGAAGGTTCGTGGAAGGATTTTCATCCATAGCCTCACCATTGACTAGGTAGACTTAGAAGATGGTCAAGTTCCAATGGTCAGATGATTGTGAGAAAAGCTTTGTAGAATTGAAAACTAGATTGACTACAACTCCTGTCTTGACTCTACCAAAGGGTTCAGATGGTTATGTGATCTATTGTGATACATCCATAGTTGATCTAGGTTGTGTGTTGATGCAGCGAGATAAGGTTTTAGCGTATGACTTTAGACATCTTAAGGTGCATGAGAAGAACTATACAACTCATGACCTCGAGCTTGCAGCAGTGGTTCTTGCACTCAAGATATGGAGACACTACTTGTATGGTGTTCATGTAGATGTGTTCAGCGATCATAAGAGCCTTCCGTATGTGTTCACCTAGAAAGAGTTGAATCTTCACCAGAGGAGATGGCTTGAGTTCCTTAAGGATTATGATATGAGTGTGCATTATCATCTATGGGTAGTGTAGCTCAGTTGAGGAACAAAGGAAGGAGCTAGTGAAGGATGTTCACAGGCTTTCTCGCTTGGAAGTTCGCCTTATAAGCATATCAGACAGCGATGTAATAGTTCAAAATGGGGCAGAATCGTCTTTGGTAGTGGAGGTTAAGGAAAAGCAAGACAATGATCCAATCTTGCTTGAACTTAAGGGTGCAGTCCATAATCAGAGAATGGAGGTTTTCACCCAAGGGGGAGATGGTGTACTTCGCTACTAGGGTAGATTATGTGTTCCTTATGTGGGCGAGTTGAGACAGCATGTTGTTGCAGAAGCCCATAACTCTAGGTATTCTATTCATCCAGGTGCCACTAAGATGTACCACGATCTGCGGGAAGTCTATTGGTGGAATGGCATGAAGAGGGATATAGCAGACTTTGTGAGTAAGTTCCCCAATTGCCAGCAAGTCAAGGTAGAACATCAAAAATCAGGAGGTATGACTCAAGAGATCAACATTCCTACTTGGAAGTGGGAAGTGATCAATATGGATTTCGTCACAGGGTTACCGCTAGTCGCAGACAGCATGACTCCATTTGGGTGATAGTTGATAGGATGACTAAGTTTTTTTTGCTTTTTGGCGGTCAAGACTACAGATTCGACAGAGGACTATGCCAAGCTTTACATTAATGAAATTATGAGGTTGCATGGGGTTCCTTTGTCTATCATCTCAGATAGAGGTTCTCAGTTTACCTCTTATTTCAGGAAGTCATTTCAGAAGGGTTTGGGTACTTAAGTTAACCTTAGCACAACATTTTATTCGCAAACGGATGGACAGGCAGAGCGTACCACTCAAACCCTAGAGGATATGTTGAGATCTTGTGTGTTCGATTTCAATGGTAGTTGGGATGATCACCTTCCTCTTATTGTGTTCGCCTGCAACAATAGCTACCATTCCATCATTCATATGGCCCCTTATGAGGCTTTATATGTGCGTAGACGTAGATCTCTTGTTGCTTGGTTTGAAGTAGGTGAAGCAGCATTGATAGGGCCAGATTCATTCCTTTATGCTATGGAGAAAGTGCAACTCATAAGAGATAGACTTAAGACATCCCAAGTCGTCAGAAATCTTATGCAGATGTAAGGAGAACGGAACTAGAGTTCCAAGTTGATGATTGGGTTTTCCTGAAAGTCTCACCTATGAAAGGGGTGATGAGATTTGGAAAGAAAGGGAAGTCAGTATTCAGTTTCAGCATGTTATAAATTGGTCATTGCATTCAGTTTGCTCATAATTCTTTATATCATGTTCAGATTATTATACTTGCTTTTGTGCTTGTTCAGTTATGTTTTATTTCAGCTTTATTCTATCCTACATGCTCAGTACCTTTGAAGTACTGACGTATTTGTGCTCTACATCTTCTTGTGATGTAGGTTCAGGTTCTCAGCATCCAGATCACGCATAGATTAATTTTTCGATCTCCAGTTTAGCAGATTCAGTGGTGAGTCCTCATTTTCCGAGGATAACAGTCATGAGTTTCATTTCAATCTTTAGTCATTTAGTTTTAGTTTTGCTAGATTTAGTTGGGGCTTGTCCCAGTATTTCTAATCAGTTAGAGGCTTAGTATTGAGTTAATATTTCCTTTGTATTAAACTCATTGTTTACAAATATCTCAGATATAGAATATGGGTATTCCCCATTCTTCAGTTTAAGTTCTAATTTAGCTTCCGCATTCTGTTTATTATCTTTAGTATGCTCATGATCATGTCAGCAGGGTTAGCTTGGGATCACTTGTGGTCCTAGGTTCCATGTCCACGTCTCGGGGGGTAGCTCGGGGCGTGACATTCTTTGTGGATAAAATTAGCCCAACTGCCCAATATTGTGGTGCATATGTAAGACTTTATTTTAGGTCTTATTTGAAGAGAATCACAAGATTTGAGTGCAACCAATATAGAGAGAGAAGTGAGAAAGTGCAGATTTTCGCACAAGTCATAGCAGCCAATTTCAAATCGCGATTCCCGCTTCGTTTCTTATCCGATTGAGCTGATTTTTGGAAAGCGTGTTCCTTTAAACTTAATATTTGATTACGAACTGAGAGAGGGTGATTTTGGAGTAGTGTAGCTCCAGATTTTGGCTTGTGAACAGTAGCTGCATTTTGGGTATTTTAGCTCGTTTTATTTCTCTAGTTTTTTAGTGTTATCTTGTAGTTGTGTTGCTCATTGTTTGGAACTTTGTTGGTGATCATTTTGGAGGAAACTTTTCTTATCTTGTTGATTATAGTGGAGTTTTGGTCTTGTGGTTTTTACTCTTCACACCGAAGAGGTTTTCCACGTAAAATTTGGCGTCTCTTGTGTTGATTTATTTTTCTTGCTTGGTTAGTTTGTTTGCTGCCCCAGACTATTTTAATTCTCGCATTATTTTGTCATCTCTTGGTTCAAATAGAAGGAAAAGTTTTGACTTAGGTTTCTTTCGCTATCGCCTTTGTCGTGCACATATTTATTTTGTGCTTGCCTTTCCTAACACGTAGATCCATAAGACTTATATCTTACATCTTGGGGCTTACGTCGCATCCCATACTCCATAAAATCTCTCACTTCATGCCTCACCCTTTAAAACATTGTGCATGACCAAGTAAAACATCAAATAATTTGATAAGCGGAGTTCATAAAGCATAGTATAAGGTCAATGCAATATTCTTAAAATCATATCATAAGCTTAATCATAATCTTTTGAAGAAATTATAAATTGCTATGGGAGATACCATTAACTAACATAATTTATGTGAGCTATTACATGGGAGTTTAATGTATTACTCTCACACTGAAAAAATAGTGTCCTACCTACCAAGATAAGGGTCATAATCATAAGCTAAGGTGAATCCACCCACTAATATCTATTCTGGACAATTTTACGAAGGCACGCAGTTTAGGAACCTGGGTAATCGTCACTAGTACGCCTATGCTAAGTAAGCTCCCAACGAAAACATGCATAATTGTATCATATCAATAATTTTAGTCTTTGAAATGGTAAGAATCTAGTAACACCAACTCGTTCTTGAAGACTCATAATCATAAGAATAGCTCCTTTAAAGTATCATGTTTTCATAACATAATCAATTCATAAGAAACACTTACTCGAAAACATCTATATCACGATAATCTTTCCATAATGAAAATACTTCAATCAAAGCAACCTAATTTCATAAAATCATGTTGATACTTTATTCTAAAGTACCCCTTGAATCATAATTTCTTCAATTCATATCATAATCACTTGCATAGCATGGGTTAATGTAAATATCATTGAAAACATGTAATTATGATCAAATCATGCACAATAAGATCAATGATGATGAATAAGCTTCAAATCCATTAAACCCATAATAGAATCATGAAACCATAGAATTTGGATAAGAATCATGGAGAGACTTTGAGGTTTCTATGGGACTTAATGGGTGAAGATGAATATATTGATAAATTTCACAAATACCTTGATGAGCCCTACCTTTTAATTGAATCTGGAAGAGGAGATTTGGAGCTTGAACAGCTCTAGAATCACCTTGAGAGAATATGTAGAAGAAGAATTGAGAGCTTTGGGAAGTTATGAGTGAATGGGGAGGTTTGAAGTTTGAACCTTAGAAATGGTTTTAGGTTTTAGAAATAGGCTTAAAATGACACAGTGTAGGAATTACAAAGTAGAAATGACCCATTTAACCTTGAAAAATAACTGCTGAAAAACTTCTACGAACCCCATGTATGGTTTGTAGAAGCTTCTATGGACCTTACTGTCCATTCGTGAACGAGTTACTGAAAATTAGCTTCTCTAACGGAGGACTACGAGCCAAGGTCTACACACTAGTGTATACCCAACTACGATCTGTGTAACCCTTCGTACACTGAGTCTCAAGTTCCTGGAAAGTAACCACGAGTCATACTACCTTGTACGACATGTACATCTCTTCCGTAGATCTAAGATAATCAAATTTCACTAAGTGTGGAACTCACTCTACAGACATCTTACACGACCTGTATATCATTCAAGAGCCATCATGTTGGCACGTAAAACTTCATTTCACTAAGTCTGGAACTCACTTTTACTAGCATCTTACACGACCCTTATATCATTTCAAGAGTTATCATGTTGGCCCGTAAAACTTCACCCAAGACTTGACGTATTCCAGATTTCCAACCACCAGTCCACAACTACTTTCCACTGCCCGCACAACCATCTATAGTCCGCACACTAGGCTCGTGGAACCAATGCATCAACAACTTTCTGCACTTTTTCATTTTTCAATTCTACTTTTCCACTTTCGAGGCATTACAGATTGTAGCCTTGTGTTCACTCAAAAGAAAATTCTCCGATATGTTTTCTTCGAAAATATTTCTTGAATTTCTGATTAAGGACTAGGTTCTTTAGATATAGCTTTATCTTTGATTCTCCTTCAGTTGTATAACAGACAATGTCAACTTTCTTCTTCAACAGATCCAGTTCTTTTGTATAGATAGAATCAAATTCGAATAATGAACATATTTCTATATAATTCATCCTATAACACATGAACAGATTGGATTAATCTATAATTTTAACATATTTATGAATAGTGCAACTCATTTAAACATCATAAAAAAGTCATAGTGCCAAATATTTTTTATGAACACAACAATATGAATTTCCAACCTAAGATCTCAGCAGAGCCGTCTCAACCATAAGAACACTAAAGCAAATATTAGGCCCCCCATTTTCTCCCAAAGATGTATATATATTGTTAACAAAAATTTCATGTATTGATAAATTTGAAGACAAAAACTTGTAAAGAAAATATAACTGAGAAATTGAATATTATTTAGTTGATTGTAGTATCTTGTCTAGATTCTTATGTAGCATCTATTTTATTATCTAGCTCATTTATATTATGACGATTATCATGAACCAACAATATTATGTTATTATACTTACATCTCTTTATTCGCCTTTCACTATTTTTTATTTTTTCATTATTGAATATTGTGAAGTCTCTCAAATGTTCAAACATTCTACATTATGTAATATCTATTGTTGTGTGTTTATAAAAAGATCAAATTTGTTTTTGGTGGCTTATTCAAATTTCAATCACTAAAACTAATCAACACTATTTTAATATTATTTATCAACTTATCAAATTCATTGCAATACTATTTTAATATCATTATATTTTTTAAAAATAATTAGTCATGATTATTTAAAAAATGTTTTCATGTTTTATTATTCTAACTTTGTATTACTTAATTTTTTATTGAGATTTACATTATTTGCATTCTTACTTCATAATGTCTACATATATGATGTTTCTCCTGACCTCATTTTTAGGATTACACTGAATAAGTTATAATTATTCAATTTATATTTGTCAGCTAAAAAAACAATAGAGCCTCTTTATAAAATTTGGCTTTAGGCCCCTAAACTTGTTAAGAGATCCTGCATCAAAGCCTCAATAAAACTTTTATCTATGAGTATCAAACCATATAGACAATTATATTAACTTACAACATTGCTATGGTAAGATTTTGTATGATTTTGGTATCCAAAAGATGGCTCAAAAATAAGTTCTTTTGTTAAAGGACGGTTTTCTAATTGCTAATCCTCAATTGTTCACCAAGCCAAAAGTTCAAGGTGAAATTTTGTAGGTTTTGTTGATATTTACACTAGTGTGGCGCACAGGATACCTATCATATGCATCACACCAAGACAATTTTGTACGTTTTGTAGATATTTACACTAGTGTTGCGCACAGGATACCTCCCCTATGCATCACACCAAGACAATTTTGTAGGTTCTGTAGATATTTATACGAGATATTTACATTAATGTGGCATACAGGTTACCTACCCTATGCATCACTCCAAGACAATTTTGTAGGTTTTGTATATATTTACACTAGTGTGGCGCACGGGATACCTACCTATGCATCACACCAAGAAAATTTTGTAGGTTGCATAGATATTTAAATTAGTGGCACACAGGATACTACCATATCCATCACAGCCAGACACTTTTGTAGGTTTAGTAGATACTTACATTAGTGTGGCGCACAGAATGCCTACCCTATGCATCACACCAAGACAATTTTTGCAAGATATTATTCTTTTCAATTCTTTTCATGCGTACTTGAGCATCGGGGTCTTAGTTACGTTCGATCTAAATACTTGTGAATGACTTCTACTCAGACTTCAAAGTCAAACTTTCCATCTCTTTTTGCATCAAATTGTTGCCTATCCATCAAATCATATTTCACGCACACAAAACATACATATTAAGTGTGCATCAAATTGTTGCCCATCCATCAAATCACATTCCACACACAAAACATATATATTAAGTGTGCATCAAGTTGTTGCCTATCCATCAAATCATATTTCACACACACAAACATACATATGAAGTGTGCATCAAATTGTTGCCTATCCATCAAATCATGTTCTACACAAAAAAAAAACATATATATTAAGTGTAATGTGATCGAAATTGACTTATAAGACAAGGGGAAAAAACAAATATAAGGAGAAATATATTAAGTGTAATGTGATCGAAATGAACTTATAACACAAGGAAAGAAAAAACTAAATATAAGGTGAAATATGTAAAAATATGTAGTTCTAAATGATGATCATGTGCCAACTAGAAAAAAGTGCCTCTTAATTGTGTCAAAAATTGTAGGTTTCATGCATATATAAATGTTATATGACTAATCACATCTTTCTAAAATGTCATATTCACTTTTAGGAATCAAATAACTAAAGTTTTTTCCTTTCTTATTCTTTCACAACTCTTTATTAGATTCTCTTTTCTTTCAATGGCTACAATGAAGATATATATGAAATTATGAATTATTAGTATATTTGTTCTATGGATTTTGTACCAAAGCATTCTACTTGTGAATCTTAGCTCATCCCACTAAGCAATACAGAAACATGTCCCTTTTATTAAAATAAAATATATAAATATTTTATCTCTATGTCCCAAATATTCTTGCAACCATATTCTATACCATATTATGGCATCACAACTAACAAATAGGACATCAAAATATAGGATCTAATTAGATTCTTAGATGGACTTGTCTATAGAGATCCCTTATCATATTTACTTTCGTATCTTGGCTTGTCCAATTGGTCTAATATGCTAAGACTAAACTAAATTCTCAATAAAACAAATTAAAGAAGACTTCTAAATCTTGTGATCTTAAATAAAAAATATGTAAAATGTATCAAAATGTACTTTAATCTTATAATCTTAAACACCTCATGCGTAAAGTTGAAATTAAAAAGTTGTCAAACAATAACGAGCCAATCCTTTTTGCAATATATCGAAAAGGAAAGTACCGGGGGACTAGCTATTAAAGGGCATGATTTACAAAAGAAAGTTCCAACAGAAAAAAGATTCCTGTTGCTAAGAACAGAAAATATGAATCTCTACCTAAATTTGATCATTATTGCTCAAATTAATCTCAGATACTACCAGCAATTATAGTTACTAACATATGAGGAGATTATAGCAGTGTGATGGTTGTTCTCTCAAAGCTCCAACTGTCTCTGCTATACATTTTATCTTACAACAAATTAGGAAAAATGTTAACAAAGGCAAGTTTCATCTGTCGTTTCGCAATTCATTCTATCCCTTCTACACATAATATACAGGACAGCATAACATAATAGCAAAGGTAATCTCAGTCCTTCAGACCAGAAAGGACGTACGGTTAAACTATTTTGGGACTCAAAATGTGTAAACGCGTCCACCTAGTTGGAGGGGTAACAATATAAGTAAACATGGTGCAGTCGATGAACAAAATAATTACAGCCTAGATGGGAAGTCTGAACCCTTTCTGGAATGAAGCTGATCATGTACCTCTAGAAATGGCCAAGTCCCATTCTCTGCAGCACACTTGTTAACAAAAGGTTTGCATGTTTTATCTTTCCTTTTCTCTGGCTGATAAATTGGATTTTGGTGAAGCAGCAAGGATTCTGCTTTCCTCATCTAGCTTTCCTTGATAGGTCATTCCAATCCAATGCCGTAGCAACACAGGAAATAAGTTTCCTTTCAACCCTTGGCACGATACCTCAATCAGCTTTGCCCAATTTAACATTGGTCCTTTGTTTCCTAATATATATGGTGATAAGTTTTGGAATCAAAAGCTTCTGGTCTCGTTCAGTGGATCATAATCGTAAGCATCACCAGCCTTGACAAAACGTCCCTTCACACGCCTTCTCACATCAGCCCTTGCTTTGCGAGAAGCGTATCTCACATGCTTATCGAATCTATACATGAGATCGGACAATTAGGAGATGTGAACAAAGAGAATAAGCCAAAAGTTAGAGGAAACTAGAGATTGCACAACCCAGACACTTTATTTTAGAACAGCACTATTTCTTCTGCATGGAATTAAGGGAACTACTCGCAGGTGAAACTCCACTGGTTATTACAAGAGAACTTACTTGCGGGTCTTCTTCTTTTCCTTGTAGCGCAATACAGCATCGCTTCTGCTACTTGATGCCAATGAACTTTCAGGACATGGATGGCACCAAGGTGGTTCTCCCATAAGTAGCATTGTGGAGGCTCCACATTCTTGGTAATCCCCGTCATTGCTCTCTCCTCCAAGGTTAGAAAATGAGAGGATGGATGCTTGCCTCGCAAAGCAAACAGTAGGTTCCGTTTTGCAGCTCATCAGAGAGTCTGCAGACTCTGCTTTGCTACATGCTGGAAGGATTGACATTACCCTTCGAATTGATGAACCCTGGTACATTTTTCATTCATTCAAGTGAATATGTTTAGGTATGATCAAAGAGACTTTCATCATATCAAAAATAATCAGATGAAAAGATGAACGCTGAATCAGAACACTTGAATGGAATGTTACTGTGACAACCCCCTCGGGATCCACATATTCAGGTATTGTCTCTGCCATGGGCGGCCATTCGCTCTTTTAATCCCCTCTTATTGGCATGCAGCCTCAAGGGAGAATCGAACCCGTGACCTATGGCTCCTTTACATCCCTCCCAAGGAGATCGCCTCTTACCAATTGATCTGCAGCTCAATTGGTAAGAGGCGATCTCCTTGGGAGGGATGTAAAGGAGCCATAGGTCACGGGTTCGATTCTCCCTTGAGGCTGCATGCCAATAAGAGGGGATTAAAAGAGCGAATGGCCGCCCATGTCAGAGACAATACTTGAATATGTGGATCCCGAGGGGGTTGTCACAGTAACATCATTAATCACTCACAGATCATTCAAAGGAAAAAATGAGGAGGTAAGACTTCCAGCAAAACAGGAAGAGATGAATGTTTAATGTTTTTGTGTAGTAGAAGACCCACAATCGGAAAATCTTGTTCAGTGGTCTTAACGAATCATATAACAATCAGTTTAGGTTCCTGATGTATCATTCAATATAAACACAGATGCTGGGAGATCTATTTCATATCCATGCAGTAAAATCAAAACATGGGCAGAAACCAAATCAATTTTGCCTCGAGCCAAAGTTCTCATCAGTATCAGCTCCTGATACTTGGGAACATAGAAAAGAAAAAGAATTTCATGGAAATCTCTTAACAGATCAGTTTCATCCCCGAGAAAAAATGGATTTGCATGTGGAGAATAATACTATCTTTACCAGATCCGATCATGGATTTAGAATGTCTATAATCACTTGCCAGCAGATTCTAAACAATAGATATCATGTTATTGATTCAACTGCTATCAATAAATACAGTTCCCACATATATGCATTATCAATACCTTATAAAAAATACTGCATCCGTCTCAATTTATGTGAAGGCGTTTGACTGGGCATGGAGTTTAAGAGTGAAACAAACACTTTTTGAAACTTAAGGTCTAAAATAAGTCAGAAGTTGTGTGGCTGTAAATCATCTCAATAAGGTTAAAATGAGAAGTTTATAGTTTAAATTATTACGAACGCATAAATTGGGATGGATCGGAGGGAGTGAGCAAAAAGATCTATGCATCATGGATACTTGAATAAATACTTAGGAAGTAATGTATCGGCTGCTTCTTGACTAGTTTGCTGCCAAGCCCTATCCCTATCCTTTAATAAGAGAAAAAAGGGCCTTCATGTACAAACAAGAATACAAAAGAAAAAGAAGCTAAGAGATTATGTATCCAGTTAACATTATGGAGAAGCATTTTCACTAGAAGCTGTATAACACTCTTAATAATCAACTATACAAATGAATGTCCTATCAACTCTTGTCCAAGATAATTTTTTACTAGAAAAGGGGAACCAGAGGTCTACCTGCTTTAACAGTTAAACACATCTATTTCCTTTGCTCATAGAGAAAACATAAACCTACCATACATTATAAATTCATAAAATGCATCCAAACACACAATATTTGGCATTTTGGTCAAAGTTCTAGCAACAGAAACAGAGACATAAACCAAAACCTAAAAGAACAAACAGCACAAGACTAAGAAATTTATGAGAATCAAAAGGTATGAGAAAATAGTACTTTCGGAATCCCGCTCATAATATAACATGAAATGCCTGATATAATCAACTGGATCATCAATGTCAGAAAGTCCTTTAGGAGGAGAACATACTTCATAATCCAAAATAATCTAGTCTCTACAATCTTAAAGTAGATGTATGTTATATTATTGGGTCAGTCACAAACCACATATTTTTAGATGACAGCATAAAACTTCCTGATGGTAAGAATTATGCTCTTTAGCTGTGTGGCAGTTCTCGAAAACAACTACTATGTCTTAGTCCCAAGCAAGTTGTGTCAGCCGTATGTACCCTCATTGGCCATGGTTCTCCATTTAAATTCATCTCACGCAACATTATACAAAATTATAGTAAAGATAAAAATTACTAAAAGTACTCTATATTTTCTTCCTGCATGAAAATCGCCCGTAGGACTAAAAGACTCCTAGAAATCATAGGACCAAAAGTAAATGTAATAATATGAATAAAGCTCATTCCATATTAATTGGAATACCCTTAGAAAATCTGTTCCCATTATGACTCATCATTCACTAAGTTTGCATGAATTTCAACAGATGCAGAACTAATAATGTTAATAGTAAGAGTGACCTCGACAGCATTGGCATCCTGGCAGCTGGAATCAGAAACTGACATATCTTTCGTCCCAAATAATCCATCAATGTCATCATTTTCGAATAGCTGATTTGGATTATCGAGAGAACCACTAAATAGCTCTTCATAATTTTCAAAACTCAAGTCCACTTCATCCATATTGAAATCTTGAGAGAAAGGATCATCCTCATATATAGTTGAGGCTTTTACTCCAGAATAACAGTCCTGTGCAAGAACAATAACAACAACATAAGCAACTTCCAAGAAATCTTGTGTCGAATCATTTGGAAGCTATAAGGTAACACACGTTGTGGATAACCATTTTCAAGCATAACATAATAAAATGATGCAGTGAAATCAAATGCTCGACAAAGAATATAAATTTCTCCCCTAAGGCAGAAAAAAGAATCATAAATTACAGTGCATCTTCCGCTACATTTTTAGACCTGTTACTGCTTCATTCTTAGTAGCATTAAAAAAGGAGCTGGTCACTGGAAATCAAAGCTGAAGTTTGTTGAAAGATTCCAGGGGAACAACAAGGTTCAAGATAACCTCAGCTTCATGAGCCCACGAGTGATCTACTAACTTATTGTTCGTCATCGGTATCAAATTGAAGTCCAGGGAAACAGAACTATCAGTTCCGCAACATATCAGCAAGAATTATTAGCTACTCATTATAAGATATCTTTTATAACCTAGATTACCTTTGATGAAGAGATATTCACAGATCCAGCAATATGCTCCACCTTGTTTAGCTTGTTGCCAAGATTAGGCATAGAGGATCCCACCAATATGCTTGATTTGCCTGGGGTATGTATTTCACTCACTTCAACTGTAGCAGATGCATCTTGAGAGTTGAACTTTCCTTGAGGAGCTCGGCTATCCGTAAGACGGTTATCGGTGATGCTCATTGAACCCATTCCCTTCTCACAAGTTGAATCACCACCTAAAGAATTATCTAAGAGAAACGACCAGATAGTAGAGAGTTCTGCAGCAGAAGGGCATCCAGTATAAGAACTAAGTGCTTGTCTATTATGCATTGAACCTGTACCAGAACCAGCATGACCAATCGAGTCACAGTTCTTGCAAAGAGAAACCTTCTCCTCAACACGTCTAACAATAGCTGGTTGTGAATTACATCTTTCGCACAAAAGTGTCCTGGAATGGCGCTGTGAAAGTGCATTGGCCGAATGCACATTGCGATCACACGACAGACATAAGCAAGCTGCATCAGACCGGCAATATACAATTGACCGCTGCTCCCCACAGAATTCACACATATGCCCCATCACTTCTCCTCAGTAATCTAAGATTTAAAAAAAAAAATAACCTCTGTAAATCATCTTTAGCAGGAAAGTTTAGAATTTAAGCAATAGAAGTTGCTTCCTAGTTGAGCACGTACATACAGATTGCTCAAACAATTTGTGCTATGCTGTACCAGAGAATAGAATCTGCATAATTAAAATCCAAATAAAAATAGAGAAGTTTTAAGATAGAATCCAACCATATCTTTCACATCTTATCCAAAATGAAAATTCACCCTTCTAACGAAAATTCAAGAATTCAAACCAATATAGCAACAACAACAACAACATATATATAGTTTAATCCCACAAGTGAAGTCTTACCCCTACTTTGGGAGGTAGAGAGGCAAAACGAGAGAGTACTAAATCAAAATTCCACTTCAAATGGAACACTAACTATTACAGAAAACAGAAAATGTTAATAATTAAGTATGCCACTTCACTCAGAAAAGGGGAAAGCTGCCACAAACAAGTTACAACAGAGAATCCAAACAAAAGGTGGAGAACTTTGGCGAGATATTTCTAAGCATCACTAGCTAAAGCAAGAAGCAACATCTTTTTCTGTCAGGCAATCACAAATCTATCAATCTCTAAATTCCAATTACTCGGGATCTTTTTCCTAATTCTCTATTTTAGTTGAGTATCTAAAAGTATCTTACCACAACCCTCCTCCTATATCCGGACTCGATAATATTATGTGTGCTGGGCAAAAGTTCAATCAACTAAACCAACCACAAATCCGTTCAAAACAAAAAATCAGCAGCAAAACATATGGTGGGTGGATGGGAAATTAAACCAAGAAAGAGAAGAAGTCCAATATAGCCCAAGCTGCAGACTTAACAGACTTTCACACAAGAGCAAAGAAAACAACTCCAAGAAAATGTGAAAAAGCACACATAAACAGCAAAACTCCCAAAATGAGCCATAAAATCCGAAAATTTCAGCAACCCACAAACAGATCAAACAACAGAACACCATAGGAAGAAGAAGCAACCCCATTTGAATGAAAAAAAAAGAATTTTCAAGAAAGCAACCATTTTTACCTGATAAAAACTTGAAGCTAACCAAACAAAGATTAGCAAGTTCTAGATAAACCCCTTTAATTTATTTAGCAAGCAGCTTTTAGACAATACAACAAAAAAAACTGAACAAGAAAAGATGGACCTTTTTTCAGAATCTGTGTCTACTGTGTGTGTGAGGGGTAAGGGGATTGGTTCTTTTAGGATTGTATGCTGTTGAATAGTTGAGTTTCTGATAACAATAAAAATATAATCTGATAAAAAAAGTGCAGGAGAGAGATAAAAAAAGGGAAATAGACAGGGGAAGAAGTGTAATAGGTGGGACCTTTCTTCTTGTCCCCACTTGAAATGGAAATATACTATATGTTGCTTTTTCTTCTGCTTTTTTTTTCTTTATACTAGTGTGAATTTATCATGGACTAGCCGTGTTGATAGTTTGGTTTAAATTGATTACTGATTAAAATTAAAATTAAATTAATTTTATTTATTTTTAAATTTTTACAATTAAATCAAATTAAACAAAAAAATATAAGTCATCTTTTTTTAGTAAAATCAAAATCATATTAAATAATATCAGTTTTTCAAATTTAAAATTAAACCAAATATTTAAGAAAATTTAATTGATTTGATTTATTCTATTTGATTTTTTAATCATAACTATCAACAACGCTAGTCATCACTATATTTACATTTTAATTGCATAAGAATAGAACTGAATAAAGTAAAATGTATTAATGATGTTAAATTAATAATGTAGGAATTATTTTTATTAACTATTTAGTTTGGTGTATTTAAATAAAATTTATTTATTTATATATTTACAAAAATATAATTTATATATATTTTAGTTTTCTACACTCTTAAGGGTAATTATATTCTTAATTTAGTTTTGAATACGTTCATCTCATGTTAAATATAGTATAAATACTTTAAAAGCTCGATGATTTAAATCAATTCTTTTAGCCCATATAAAAATATACATTTATATTAAAAAAATTAATGTAAAATATTTTATAAAGATAAGAAAAAACAAAAAAAGATAGAGAAAAAAAATACGAAAATAATAAGAATAAATAAATAAATAACCAAAATAAAAAAAATTAGCAATTGACCCTACTAAACTCCGCTATTTATAGTCAAAGAAGGATAATGTGAACAAGTGCTTATGTTCTTATCAAAAAAAAAAACTCAACCCCTCAAAAAAGTCATAACTCATAGAAAAAGTTGCAACCCTTTGAAAAAGTCACAACCCTTCTTACAGAAAATGTTCCTACTTTTAGTATAATAAATATAATCAAATACAGTATAATATAATATATAGAAAATATAATAAATTGAGTGTTTCGGTTCAAGGGTATTTTAGTAATTTAAAATTAAAGTTAGAGGTGTTTTTTATTGGAGGTATTATAGTAATTTAATATTCAAGTTAGGGCGTATGTTTTATATGTTTAATCATAGTAATTTAAAATTAAAGTTAGAGGTGTTTTTTATTGGAGGTATTATAGTAATTTAATATTCAAGTTATGGAGTATGTTTTATATGTTTAAAAAAAATATATGTTTAAAATCATATAGTGAACAAATGATTGTATGAACAAGTCTTTATTGTGTCTTATAAAAAAAGTTGCAATCCTTCAGAAAAGTCAGAACCCTTTAGAAAAATTGAAACTCATCAAAAAAGTCGCAATCCTTTGAAAAATTCATAACTCTTCTGAAAAAGTCACAACTATTTTATAAGATAACTTTTTTAAATTTGGGGTATTATAGTAATATAATATCCAGGTTAGGGAGTTCATATTTTTTAGGTAATACATTTAAAAATGAGAGGAAATCTCTTTATTTATAGACAACAAGGGTGGTATAAATATGTCCTTATTGTGCCTTTTTAAAAAAGTTACAATTCATTAAAATATCACAACTTCATTGAAAAAGCAATAATCCTTTGAAAAAGTCACAACTCTTCTGAAAAGTTATAATCTTACAATGAAAAAAGATGGCTGGTTGTAAAATAATATAAATATAAAATATAAGAAATATACTAAATTTGAGTGCTTATAGTAGTTTAGCATTCAAGTTACCGGTATTATTATAGTAATTTAACATTCAAGTTAGTGGTATCATTATAGTCATGTTCTTAAGGTATTATTGTGTTAGGATTAGTCGTTTTTCATCATGTCAAAAGTTATAACTTATAGCAAAGACACAACTTTATTTCTTAAGTAAGTCCACCAAGCAAGCGACATGTTCGATCATGACTTCGATCCGGCCAGCCAGCCCTTCTTGGGTCATTCCATAGGTGAGATGTTGGCATTACCCAATAATCTCCCTCTCAACACCTGCTTCATGTAGAATGTTGTTCTTGGGAATCGAATTCACGACCCTGGCTCTGATACCACTTGTTCATGTTAGTACTCTTTTGAACCATATTGATCGTTTCATCAATCTTTGTCACTCCGCAAAAGTTTCATAATCCTAACAAATTCTCCCTTTTTGATAATGACAATAATGACTCAATTTTTAGATGTAGGTACTATGTAGACAATCGCTTAAGTTTAAATAAATAAGTCAATGAGTTATAAATATTGCATACCTCTTAGCTTCCCTTTTTTGGCATCATCCAAAAGTTGTTCTCTTCATTAGACACTCAAGATAAGGATAGTGTCTAACAAGTCATGACCATTAGGAAAATCATCAAAACAAACAAAACAAGACTAAAGTATAACATAAAATGAATTAAAGAGAGTCAATATTAAAATCAAAACAAGCAAAAGGTGATCAATTCTATTTAACAGACAGATAATCGTCCATACAACATTAAGATACACTCTAATCAGGCAGACAAGATGATCAGCTAAACAACAATAAGGAAGTTAAGAATGTCATATAAACTATAGGCAGGAGGGTCCAAGGCTTAGGTGGAGGGTTGAGCATGTGGTAACAGTTGTGTCAAACAGCGAATAGTATGAGCATGTTCTGCCCTTTTCTTGGCCAGAGTGTCCTCCAAATATCTATCCTAACCTGTAATCCCAACCTAACAAACTTGAGAGAAATAATAGTGGACTCCATAAAAACTCAAAATAAATTACCCTATATAATTAATATAATTAACAAGTTTATTTTAACGATCTACATTAATATATTATTAAGCAGGATGAGGGAAAGATAAAACAAAAAAAAAGAGCAAAAGTGGGGTGTCACCTTGATATCCCGTAAAATTGATGAATTATAATTCATTCATTTACTTTTATTCGTTTAAATTTCACTATATTATCTCAGCTAACATTCTCTCTTCTTATACTCATGTACTACTGATATGTTCGTTGGGATCTAATCACTTTTAATCTTATATGATCACATAGTTATCTTTAACATTCTTACGTTTGCTTCACTTATCTTGTGTATATCTAATCTTGTCGTATGATAGGTAAGTTTAAAACCACAACAGAACTCTGAACATGTCCCCTTTTTATATATATTTGAACCATGATCCTCCTTCTCCATTTGTTATCTCTCTATTTCTTAACATAACATTGAATAGTGTTTTATTATATACAAAAGAAAAAAAATCTAATATATTCATCATTTTTACGACTTAAAATTGATATATCCCTCATTATAAAAGTTATATGTAGTAGAAACGTTTATCTATCAAAAATAACATGAGTGTTACATTGCGTTTCAACAAATTAATTTGATCTTTTTATTAACAAAGTTTATGTTTAGGTATATTTTTCTGGTGTTTTCTCAACAAGGGTATATTGAAGCCTTTGTAGATGAGTGGTAGACTGTTTCATCGTAGCAGGAAGAGCAACCCATTTCACCTTTTCCAAAACATTCTTTTTTATTTTTAGGAATACACATCTTCACGATAACTCAATACGCCTCAAAGATTTCTGCAAGTCAGAACTAAGGCTGACAATTGGGCAGGACCGGATCAACAAGACCGGTTTTATCAAAATCAGTCCTCGTTACTGGATTTCCTTACCGAAATGGGGTTTACCGTAAAATCCCAAAGGTTTCGCCCGGTCCGTTAGTAATCGAATAGGAACTGGGTTGGACCGAAGCGGAACCGATTCTTACCGGATCCTTTGTATCGATAATTTATTTAAAATTTAATTATTATATAATATAATATCATTAATTAATAGTATTATATCATTAAAACTTCAATTTAAAACTTTAAAGTACATTTTAAAGTTTATATTGAATTTAAAGTTTAAAATTGACTTTATCGTTTAAACTTTAAAATTTATATTGAATTTAAAGTCTAAAACTTAAAATTAAATTTTATATTAATGTTTAAACTTTAAACTAATATTAAAATAATTGACAATTAAATTTGTAAAATGGCTTGAATTAAATAAAAGAGACTATTTTAGATGAAAATCAAGGCGAATAACCGTATATTTATTCAAATAAATAAATTGTACAATACAAACATTAGAAAGAGATAAAGAGTACGTAATCTAGGTATTCAATATTAATTATTGTACTAACAATTGCATCTTTTTTTAAATTCTTTTCGTAAGTTTTGTATCATTTCAAAAGAAAGATTTTTTGGAAGTTGTATTTGCCGTTCTTCTTCCATTGCTTCCATGTCATCATCACTATTATCACCAAATATTTCATCTATTTGGTCTTCTATTTGGCTACTTAATAGTGGTAGTCCGATATTTTTTCTTTCGGCATTGACCAATCTCGATACAATACCGATATTTTAAAACTATACTTTGCTAATGAATATCGATGATCTCCAATCGTAAATCTCGTCGCACTAAAGGCTTGCTCCAAAGCGACCGATGATGCTTGAATCGCTAGCAAATAACGAACAATTCTAGCAAGGGTCGGAAATTGATTTTCACGATTCTTCCACCATACTAAAGATTGGAGCTTGAAGTTGTCCTTCTTCATGCCTAATATTTTCCCATGCCTTATTGAAATATAAATCAAAATCATTATTAGTAGAGGATTCGAGATCAAAATAATCATTCATCCAATCATCTGTATCATCACTTTTAGGCTTACAAGATGGAGGTTCATCTATTGGAATATTTTTTTTCCATAACTTTATATGTATTATATTAATCTCTATCTTTTGTATCAATGTTACTTTTACATTCTTCAACACTGGGAGTTTCATCATCTTTAATTTCTAAATTTGCATAAATATTTTCAACCATTCTTTCAACACCTCTTAATTTATAATTTAAGTTGAAAGTAGTAGCAGTCAAATAGATTTGAGGAATAAGGAAAAAAATATTTTTTGAATTTTTCAATCATAAAAGAAAGTGAATCTTTAAATTGATCTTTTTCTTTATATTTTGCAAATGCAGATGAAATAGCACAAACATTTACTAAAACAGAAGAAATAGTAGGATAATATTGACCAGAGCATGCATTTGTTGCTTTGTAAAAAATACTTAAAAGTTCAATAAGTTCTTTTGTATTTTCCTAATCTTCAAAGTCAATTCTTAAATTCGGGTTCGTATTATTAAAAACTAATTGTACCGGCTCTTGATAAATATAAGCAAGTGCATCTCTTCTGGAACTTTTCTATATGCAAGTCCACATTCTTCACAACGATTTTTACATTCTGTAATTCTAGCTTTTACTTTAGCTTTACAAACCCAATTACAAGCAAGCCTAATTTTTTCACAAGAAACTCCAAATTAAGAAATACTATCTTTTACTATTAAATTACACACATGTGCAGCACACTTAATATGAAAAGAATCATTATCAATTGGACAAAGTCTACATTTTAGATAATCAACTGCTTTTAAATTATTAGAAGCATTATCTAAAGTGATACTTATTATTTTATCAAATATTCCATAAAATTGTAAAATAGAGCTTACTTTTATTGCTATATGAGAATCGAAT
Source organism: Solanum pennellii (assembly GCF_001406875.1). Classification (NCBI taxonomy): domain Eukaryota; kingdom Viridiplantae; phylum Streptophyta; class Magnoliopsida; order Solanales; family Solanaceae; genus Solanum; species Solanum pennellii. The sequence goes on from NC_028641.1 coordinate 32,947,772, forward strand.
TTAGTTTCTTCAACATATTTATAAGCTAATATTCGTTTTTGCATGTTCCATTCATGGTCATTCCAATGGACAATAAGTATAAAATAATCATTACCATTAGGATTACGTCCCATATCAAAAGTAATAGATAATCTACCATCATAATAAGCAAATAAACAACGAAAAAATGACAATATTCTTTTTCATATTTAAAAAGTTCACTTTTAATTATACTTCTTGGAATACCTTCATAATCTGGGTTATATAATTCCTAAATAAAATGAACAAAACCAAGATATCAAGGGAATGAAAAAGGCAAACTACAAACAACAACCATTTTAGCTAATTCTCTACGATCTTTTTCTTTACTATACGTGGGGGGTGTAACGACCTGTTTAGTCGTTTTGAGCAGCAGATTTTATTTCTGGAAAATTGGCTGAGGAAACGGACCCCACGACGGAACGTCACAGGCACGACGGACCGTCGCAGGGTCTCGTTTCAGCATACTTAGAAATTCTGAAATTGGGTACTGAAAATCGACTCTCTGTAATCTGTGACGGACCTGCAGGACGTGCCGTCACATCCACGACGAGCCGTCGTAAGCTCCCGTTGCAAAACACTTCAACTCTTGAGAAATTGGTACGGGAAACGAGTCTCTGACCGTCAGGACGGAGGTGCAGGACGGACCGTCACAGGTGTGACGGGCCGTCACAGTCCACCTGGA
>NC_028641.1:32955494-32961675 GCF_001406875.1 Solanum pennellii
TTGAGATAGATGTTCTTGTGATGATGACTTCCAGATTTTGGGGAATTAATAGATGTTGATTTGTTTTATTTAATGAGTTTAAGTCTTCCGCATTATTTTCTGTTGATATATGTTAAAATGATAAGGGTTAGATTGGTTGGTTCGCTCACATAGGAGGGAAATTGTGGGTGCCAGTCGCGGCCCCGGATTTGGGTCGTGACAGGGGGGGTGCTTCAACTAGCCGAGTTAGACATATTTAATGTATTTTGAACCGTATTAGAACATTCAACTCCCATTGAATTTTTGGGTATGGGTGTTCCATTTCTATTAGCTCTTTCTATATCATCTAGGCGAGCAAATTCTTTATTACACTTTCGTAAATGCGTATATGTATTCTTAGTCGTCCCGTCCCCCTTGTGTACCCGTAGTTACATGCTTCATGACCAATTTACATTTAGTGCAAGTAACAATAGTTTGTTCCTCAATTTGTACAAAAAAATTCCTTACTAAAGATCTTTAACACGTACGGCTGCTTTTCTTAAAAAAAGTAGGTAAAGGAGGGACGTCATATTGTTCTGGTAATCCGGTAACCAGACTAGTAGGAGTAGGGTCTTTTTATCTTCCTCATTTATTTCTTCCTCAAAATTAGTAAAACATCTATTTGAAGTGTCAAGATCTTCTTCATTTTCGGAATTAAATTCAATAGATCCCGGTGACATAAAAAAAGTTTCATTAACATGAGTATAATTGTTAGTATTAACTCTAAATCTAGTTGACAAATTTTTAGAACTAGAACTACTTACTCCTCTCCTATTATTTTTTCTTTTCGACATTGGTCTTTTACCACTATTTCTTTCTGAATTCATGTTCAAGTTTAAAATAATTAAATATTATGAAAAACAAGCAAGAGAATATAATAAAAAATAAAATAACTTAATTAAATAAATAAATAAAAAAATTAAATTTGAAACGAATGTACCGAACGTCTACGTAAAAGTAGACGTATAACCAAAGCCGAAATTAAGAGATGCCAATTGAAGCTTCCGATTTACTTCAAATAAATCTCTGAAATCCAAACTCCAAGTTAATATCACAAAACAATAATTATAAATTTATGAGAGATTTAAAATTGAGAGATTTTATAAGATATTAATGTAATAGTTTGTGAATTTGTGATTTAAATGAAAGAAAATGGTATATTTATAGTGTAAAGGAGTTAGAGAGAGATGGGGGCTATTTTAAGCCATTTTGGGCCCCAGCCCAACGGCTACAAGGTCCCAAAGGCTATAATATAATGGTAAAATTTAAAAAAAAATTATAAAATCCGTTGAACCGGTTCAACCAGACAGGGACCGGACCGGACCCGATTCTTACCGAATCGTATCAATCGGATAAAAACCCGGGTCCATTTCGGTACCTATTCCAGCACCCTACAAGTCCGATTCAATCGATACCGGACTTACTGATACGGGAACCGAATCGGACTGGACGAAAACCGGTCCAATTGCAAGCCTTAGTAAGAACTCATAAGGCAAAGCATGAGGGTTAGCACGCTTTATAATCACATATTGCATATGCTTAACCATATGCTTAACCATCATAGTTGGAAAATTGATCTCGACCTCAGTGTTAAGACACTCCATAAAGGTTAAATCAAGATAACTAGCCTCTATACTCCTCTCTTTCCTCGGAGTCAAGATTTTGTGAACAACATCAAAATATAATTGACGAAGAGGGTTTATCTCCCGTTTAACCACCCTTCTATGATGAGTAAGATTGAGAAGTCTAGAGACTTTCCACAAGATTTCTAGAGCAAATATCAGATTTTCTAAGGGAGTTAAATCAAATTTGACTTAGTGATCCCACCTTTTATTTGGGATACGAAGAATGCGGGATGTATCAGCAGCACCAGATTGATGGAACTGTCTCAAATATTGGTGGAAAATAGAGCCCTTTATTATGACATTAGCATAAAATTCAATAACTTAAGGGCGGAGAAATTTTTGTTGCACATCCCCTTGTAGAAGCAAGTAAGACCAACCTGGAACCTCCAATTTTGTAAGTAGAACTGGCATCAGGGCCACCAAAACCAGTGAATACTCAACCACATATAATAGGATGTTGTTGAAAACTTAGGAGATGTAAAATAATCGGGTTAGTAATACTTGTTGTATCCAATTTTTCAAGGGTATCGTTCTCAGTAGCCTACAAATTAGAATCTGAAGATGAAACAAGTTTGACAACCCATTTCGATGGACCAAGGTTTGAGCTAGCCTTGGATGAAGAGGAAAACGTGATTTTCCTTGAATAGGACTTTTGGAATGGAGATGTACATGGCACAAGGGGCTTAGGACAAACACTTTTACGAGTCATAGAGAACCGTACTTGGCGAAATAACAACGCCTCTTTAGATTGGGGAGACCTGGGAGGGAACAAACGGTATAGGCTTTCTTTTTCTTGCTTTGGTGGAAAGATTTTTGGAGAGAGAATTTCTCCTGACACTTGTGATTTCTCGTTTGAGGAATTTGAGTTCAATCAGAAATTGGGAATCGTTCATATAACACCCCAAAAATTACTAAGGTAAGGTCCAAACCATTCTTTATTTGCATGTGAAATTGTATCGGGTGATTTTTAAATTGATCATGTGTGTAAATTTCAATTCTAAGTGTTGGAATAGATTTGGACATGAACTTAGGTCACAAGAACCCCCTAGCACAAAGTTGAATTGAAAGCTTCTTTACCGATTAAGTTTTGATATAAGATTCTACTTAGGTCCACTTCAAATGATCATATATCAAAGAACATAATGTATCATATAGTCCATGACTTATCAAGTTGAAGGTTTTTGAGTCCTATTTCTAATGTCACTAAGTTTTTCCCCATTTCAAGTTTGGAGTAAAATTTTATGGTCATTTTACCAAAGACTGAGTCTGTGAACTACAGATGCATTCTATGGGCCGTAGACTGAACTAAGACTCATCCTATAAAACCGTCAAAAACATAAGAGCCTATGAATTTTGGGATCCAATTCATACGGATCCATTAGGGTCGTAAGAACATTTACTACTTGTAGTTTGGACCCATAAAACACACTTTTGAGCCCAAAATTGTATAAAGTCTACAAATTAAATCTACAATCCGTAGAACCTTTTACGGGTCACAGATGGACCCATAGAATTAAGATTTGAGACTTAAAATTCAATATAAATTCTATGAATGGGGTATACACTTTGTAGAACAAACCACAAACAGTAGATGAACCCGTAAAAGATTTTCATCAGTTTTTAAGAAGGGTAGTATAGTCTATTCTCACAGTTCAAAACCACGAACCTTTTTTACCTAATTAAAGTTTCAAACAATGTTAAAACATTTTTTTTACGTTCTTTATCACTTCAAAGTACTTAGACCAAGGATCCAAGAGGAGAAAAGCTAGGTTTTTCTAGAGTTCTTCAAATTTCATCGATTTCGCGGAGAACTTTGCTCTTCCAAGGTATGTAAGGCTAATACAGTGATGGACTGAGTTCTTCCTCAAGACCTATTTCTATCTAAATTCAGTAGAAGAGTAATCTAGGGTTTTATCCCGGATTTTGGGTATTCTTGAGATTTATAGTATCGTTGCATTTTGAGTTCTTGATTTCTGAGTATTGAGATTTCTATATTGTTATTGAGATCTTTGAGTTGATTTTTTTCATGTCTATTTTTTAGCATGAACCCTTTTTTGAGTTATAAGTTTTGAGAATTTTTTAAAGCAAATATTTTTGTCTTAAACTGAGTTCTTAGAAAAAAAAGAGTAGTCTTGTGAAAGAGTCTGAAAAATGATTTGAAAAAGAGTAAAAGGGAACTGTAGTCCCAAATGTGTCATTTTGTTACATTGAGAAAGAGAAACTTAGATTTCTATATGATTTTATGAGTTCATAGATATTTCAAAGCATTATATCTTTTAATAGGGTATTTTGAATAATTACCTCAAAACAGAGAAATAGTGTTCTATACATTTGGACACGAGTATATATATTTATTGGGAGTAGTATTCAACACCGATATCTGAATGAGTTCAGACAACTCAAAATAATGTAAACCATGTCTACCAATATTGGTAAAGGATCATACATTTTAGATGAATCTTTATTTATTAGTGGATCCACTTGGTTGAGGTAATCGATATTCGGACAAGCTATATGACAGTTCTGGCAGCGTGGGTGAGACGTTGTATAATCATATAACTCATAGTGATAGTTTTAAGTTAGAAAATCTCTCAAATAAGAGTAATGAGTAATTTATTGTATTTGGTATACATCTTCAAGTTAACATCTTTTATTTATGAAGCTTCAAATATTTCGTCCATCATTATTGTTTTGTATTAAGTTAGAGTGAGGTGGGTATTCTTTCAGCCTTATCAGTTCAGTTATTTATTCATTCAACTTATTATATACTCTTCCATTCAGTGTAATGATGTCATTCGGCCTGTATATTTTTATAATTCAAATACAAGAGTTCAGGATCATCAACAGACGCTTCGTTGAGATCACTTTAAACTTTAGATAGCTTGGGTGAGTCTCTTTGCATTTCGGAGGACTCCACATTTATTTTCTAGTTAGTTGTCTTGAGATATTATGGGCCTTGTCCCAACATACATCTTGAATAATAGAGGATCCATAGATAGATAGAGTTGAGGAGTCTCTCACTATTTACTTTTCCTTGAGATGTTTTGCAAACTATTAGTATTTCTTTGTGTATTTCCAAATATCGTGAAATGATTACTTTGAGTTTAAATGATAGAATTTTGTTTAAGGCATATATTGATTAAGTGTTTCGCTTAGTAATCATCCAGGCCAAGGGTTCACTCGGAGACCTCATGCAATGATTCTAGAGTGTTGGCCGCATTCAGGATGTAGGTTTAAGGCGTGAAACTTCAAGGAAAGATGCATCATTAGAAATGGATCATAGGATCCTAGATTTCTTTTTCAAGTGGGAAACAACCTTTTTGGAAATAAGATGCACCAGAGAAATTAATGTCATCACTCAATGTTATGCTAAGAGGTGCAATATCTAGAGTTTCAGTGGTGAATCTTAATAGGAATTAGGAGATATCACGGAAATTGGAGAATGGATTCTTGAAGGCATTCCGGACAGCAAAATCCAATATTTTGAAAGGTATGATGTAACGACCTGTTTAGTCGATTCGAGCAGTAGAGTTTATTTCTGATAATAACTTACTGGGTCGACGGGTCCTGCGACGGACCGTCATGGTCACGACGGACCGTCGGGGGTCATCGTTCCGAAACACTTAAACTCTGAAAATCTGGGTACTGGGATCAACACTCTGAACTTCACGACGGAACTGCAGTACGGACCGTCGTAGCCACGACGGACCGTCACAGACCTTTTACTGAAATTGAGTCTCTGAACTCTGTGACGGACGGACCATCGCAGGTACGACGGGCCGTCACGAGGGGCGTAACCTCGACTGAGTCGGATTTCTGCTGAGAGTTTTTAAGGGGCGTTTTGGACTATTCATGCTTATAATTATGAAATTTGTGGGGTAAGGGTAATAATTTAATTACTTGGGGGTTAAAGGAGATAACCTTGAAATAAATAGTGGGTTACTTTTATCATCTTTTATACTTAATTATTTGATAATTAGGGTAAAAAGAAAAAGAGTTGGAAGAAGGAAAAATAGAAAGAACAGAGAGAAGAAGAGAGAACGAGCGAGAGAGAGAGAAGAACGAAGAGACAGCAAGGACATTGGAGAAGTAGATTGCTTGATCACGATTCTTCGGTGGAGGTAGGTTATGGTTTATGCTATGTGATAGTAAACTCTTAATAGCGAATGATATGTATTGGGTGATATTGTAAAGTCTTCTATATGCTTAATTGTGTGGTTGCATGACGTGATTTTGTAATTGTGATGGATTATAATGAGGATATTGTGGAATCTTAAAAACCTTAAATTCACTCTATTAATGATGATGCCTTGGCATAAAAGAAGGTTTGATGAACGAAAAGAATGAGGTTAAGAGGATCGGGTGTCACGAACCGACACGTAGTATTAGGGGATCGGGTGTCACGAATCGACACGTAGTATTAGGGGATCGGGTGTCACGAACCGACACGTAGTATTAGGGGATCGGGTGTCACGAACCGACACGTAGTATTAGGGGATCGGGTGTCACGAACCGACACGTAGTATTAGGGGATCGGG
>NC_028641.1:32967768-33050268 GCF_001406875.1 Solanum pennellii
ATAATAGTTGATAAATTTTAGAATGTTTATTTATTGGTTTTATTAATAAGATTTTGAGTCTTCCGCATTATGTTGGGGTTTAGATTTGTTGGTTCGCTCACATAGTAGGATAAGTGTGGGTGCCACTCGCAGCTCGTTTTGTGTCGTGACATATGATGGGTGGTATATTAAGAGTGATTTTTGTAGTTTCGTGTAATATCATTTCACGCGAGTCGAAAGCAGGCTAATTTTGATCAGGATTGGTTGAAAAAGATGAATCCATGAAGATAAGTATATTGTTTGGACAAGGAAGGAAGAAAAAATTTAGGAGAAATTCAGAAGAGTGGAGTTATTTTTGCTGTTTTTGAGAGAAGTGGGAGTGAGAGATGAAACAATCGAAGAGAAAGAGTGTAATGATGGTGGAAATTACCCTTTGATGTGATTATGACAGATTTTTTGAAAAAAGAAAAAAAAATGGTAGACTTTGTGTGTTTGATGGTTTAAGAGCTGGGAAAAGGCTATGTTGATTTAACGAAACAAATATGCTTAGTTGATTCACCTTACTCATTGAATAACTTATAATTTGTCGATCATACCTGATAGTTATTGAATTTTGATCATCTTATCCCTTTTTGAGCAGTATCCTACACAATCTAATAAATAATATGGATAAACAAAGTTAAATGTCTGGAATTGAGATACACATTTTTCTTGTGCAAGATTTGACGAGTGTAACATCTTAACTAGAATAACTAAAAGAGAAAAATATTTTCTAGCCAATCTTAATCTAACCTATTTTTTTTAAAATATTCTCTACTTAGTGCCTTGGTAAAAATATCAACGATTTGTTCTTTAGAAGAGCAAAACATTATTGAAATAACAGCTTTTTCAACATTATCTCTAAGAAAGTGATGTTTAAAATCAATATGTTTGGTCCTTTTATGTTGCACATGATATTTTGCAATATTAATGACACTAGTATTATCACACAAGATAGAAACACACCCTACATCCATACTAAAATCAAACAACTGTTGTTTTATCCGAAGTACCTGTGCACAACACGATCCAATCAACAACATACACAACTTCAGTAGTTGACAAGACAACAAAGTTTTGTTTCTTAGTACCAGAAAATTGAACATTTTTCAAGAAGGTGTGTCATATCTGTGGTGCTTTTTCTGTCAAACAAATATCTAGTATAATCAACATTTACATATCCCACAGGATTGAAGTTGCTTATTTTTGAGTACTTGAGTACCCAGGCAGTGGTTTCTTTGTGATACATGGAAATTATTTTAACAAATTTAAATGAGATTATTTAGGATTAGCTTGGAACCTAACACAGAGACCTACACTAAAAATAATATTTTGTCTACTTGCAGTTAGACACAAGAGAGACCCAATCATTCCTCTATACAAGTTTTGCTCGACAGATGCACTTGTTCCATCCAAGTCAACTTAGTGACAATGAAAATTGGAGTATCAATTTCCTTAGACCATCCATTTTGAATTACTTGAGAAACTCTTTCACATACTTCTGTTGATGAATCAAATTTCATGTGGAAGTTTGTTTAATTTGTAAACTTAGAAAAGAAGATAGTTCTATTGGGTTTTAAAAAGTGTGAATGGAAAATGAAGACTTGTAACTTTTATGAAGTGTTGCGACTTTTATGAAAGGTTGTTATCTTTCTAAGATTGTGTCTTTTTTAAAAGTTTGTGACCTTTCCAATAAGGCACAACAAGATTCTTTTCACACCACCCTTTGTTTTCTATAAATTGAGGGATTTCCTCTCCTTTTACCAATTTCTAGACTTCTTCTATTACTACTAAATCTAGTATTCTAAATGTACTTTGTTGGTGTTGAGTGACTCACCGACACCAGCATTTTGGGTATCAATACACTGTGATTGAGATCATTCTATCATGGGAGGACATATTCCAATCAAACCTCGGACACTAGAGGGGAATAATTTCCTTAAGGGGACACTGTGCATTCAGTGAGCTTGATCTTCTTTCTGTTTTTCCAGATTTCTGTATGTGTTACAAATTTTAGATTTGTGAATTAATTTCTGTTGTTCATTGGTTCATTAAACATTGGCAACTTCGTGTTTCTGCAATGTTTTTTGGAATCAGTAAGATTCTTTAAACAAAGATTGACAACAATTCTTCTTGAGAAAAAATAAATCATATATTTTTTTCTAATATGTTTTTGATTCTAGATTCTCTACTAGTTTTAATTTTCTAGTTGTGAAAATGTTCTTAAACTTTGTTCTGTCATACCAAGTTCTTCTAAGTTTTCTTCTAAGTATCTTAGGAATACAAGTTGAACAACAATCTTAAGAAAATTATTACACCGTTGGTATTTCTTGTATTCTACTAATAGAGAGAATCTGATCATAGAAGTAGATGATAAATGCATCACTTCTGCATGATTCATTGCTTTGTTTAGCAAGCTTGAAGTGAGAATGTACCAAAATTATTGGTGGTATTCCGATTAAAGATTACATCAGGTAACCATCTCATTATTTATTTAAGGAGGAAAATAGTTTCTAACGCTTAACAATTCATGTGTGTCTTTGGAAAAAGTTATGCAAGTTGTATGTTTTTTGAATGAATTTTCGTTGGTAAATAGTATTGCCTTTAAAAGTCACTAATTTTTAGAATGAGATATGCATATTTTTGTTTGATAATATGTTATAGTTTTGGAAGACAATTTGAAAAGAAAAACATTTTTATGTGATAATCTAAGAATATGTTTTATTCTGTTAGGAGAATTTTTTTTTTGTAGTTCTGTACTCCTTAAGAATTTGACTATGTCTGATTAATCTGAACTAAAAACTTTTATAGTTTTCTACTTTGAATAAATTGGACTATGCATTTGATTTGAAGAAGATTAAACTTCACCTACTAAGTCTGGGTTGTACTTTTCATTTTCTATAAACTTCACTTTTATATAGAAACAATCTAAATACTAAGTGGTATGTCTATTTGTTATAGAGGAAAAAGATCAGTGACTTAGAGTTTGTGAGTTTGTGCCACTATGGAATGAACTTTGACACTATGTAAAGATTGTAAAAGAGAATTGGAACTCTATAATTCTTTCGTAGAATAATATTTTTCAATAGAGGTTTCATACTGCCAATGACATTTTGATAGTCTAGAAAAATATGTGGAAAAAATATTGTTAAATATTTGAAAAATTTTTGAGATCACATTTAAAATGTGGGGGTTCTTTGCTTATGATAAAGATAAAATTAGACTTGGTGTCTAATTTAATTTTGGAGCAAAAGATATGAAATTGAGTGACAGTTTTGCATTATGTTAGACACAAAATTCTTGGAGTATATTCCGTATTTTGGTTATTGAGAGTATGTATTACTAGTATATGGTGTGACTAGTATGAAACTATCAAATTGTATACATACTTATTCAAAATAATAGTGTTCTTTTATGAAAAAAGTATCACTTAAAATATTGTGATTTTTCATGAAAAGATATGTTTGTTATAATAAAAGTATTTGCATAGACATGAATATTGGTGAATAGTCATTTGTTATGTTTTATAAAGGAAACATTTGGACTATATTGCCTTTATTAGACTCGATGAAACTTTGTTCATGGGTAGTTCCATAACAATCAAACTGAAAGTTATGGAAAGGTCCTTTTGAAAAGGACATTTTACAAGGTATGACTCTATACAATGTTTGTACCACACAAAATTGAAAGAAATAGGAACAATATATTATTGAGAAAAAAGCTACCTCACGAAGAGCTTTTCGAACTCAATATTTTGATTTGTTCTTACTTGCTTGAGCCAAAGTTTGTGACATGAACGCTTGGGGCATGTCAATTACAAAACCTTGTAAAGAAAACTGATAAACTTGAAGTTTGTCTAACTTTGAGTGCAATAAATAAAAATGTCATGTTTGTGTGGAATCTAAGTATGCTGAGCATTATTATAAGTTTGTTAAAAGGAATACTAAGACCTTAGAGTTGAATTACACTAACATTTTTGATATGAAGTCATGGAAAAAAGTATCTTATAACTTTCATTCACAATTGCATTAGAAATGACTATGCCTATTTGCTGAATGGTATGGGATGAAACAATAGAAAGTCTAGAAAACATAATATCAAATTTGAAAATCAGTTGGTAAAAAAATAAGAAGTACTAAGAATGGAGAGTGTAATTCTCTTTGTGTAGAAATATGTTTGGAAAGTTGAATTATTCATCAAACTGCTTCCTTATTCACCTCAATCTAATGAAAAATCCAACGTTGAAAGAAATGATGGATGCATTATTTATAAGTTAGGATTTACCACAAAACTTGTGTGGATGAACAATCATTACTGGATAAGGGAACGACAAAAAGTTGTTTTTTTAGAAAGAAAACAATTTTGTTTGTTTAGGACACAATATATTTCATATGAAATGAAAAGAAAGGAAATATTTTAAAGTGTGAGGGTGTCTATCCAAAGTCCAAGTTTCTATTCCTAAAATGATTAAAATAGGACCTAAGACTATGGACTGTAAACCCAGACTTGAATAGTCTAGTGAAAGGTGTAAACGACCTTGGGAAGAACAAGAGGAGAATGTACTTAATAAAGAGATTCAGAGGTGTAGTAAATGTCAAAGGATATCTACTTACTTTGAATATGATTTTGTAAAATTTCTTTTGTCTTCTATAGACTCATCCTTTTGGACAAGTGATGTCAATAATGAGATTGGTTCAATCTTATTTGAAGTTTGTTGATCTTCCTCTTGGAAATAAACCTTTGGGTCAAAGTGACTCCTCAAAAGGAAAATGAAAATCAATGGGACTGTTTACAAATGTAAAGCAATACTTTTTGTCAAAGGTTTTAGACAAAAACAAGGTCTTAAGTTTTTCGACACATACTCGTCAGTAACTAGAATTACATTCATTTGGATGTTAATTGTGTTAGGTGTGGTATATGACTTCCAAATTCATCAAATGAATGTGAAAATAACTCTCTTAAATGGAAAATTGGAGGAAGAAATTTACATGGAACAACCCAAAAATTTTGTGGTTCCTCGTAAATAAAAGAAAGTGTGCGAACTTGCACATTATGGACTAAAACAAGCAGTCAGACAATGACATAAGAAATTTAACCAAACCATGTTGGCAAAGGGATTTAAGAATGATGAAAGTGATAAATGTGTTCCTATTTAAATCACAAGGTCATTGTTTGTTTGTGTATTGGTGATATGTTGATCATCAATAGAGACATTAATGACATAAATGCTACTAAACGTATGCCAGAAAGCAAGTTTAGAATGAAAAATCTTGGAGTTGTTGATGCGATCTTTGGTATAAGAATCCTTAGAACTCTATAATGTTTAGCATTTTCAAGGTTTTTTAATTTCATTAAAAAGGTACTTGACTAGTTCAAATATTTGAATTTCAATATTTTCAAGTCCCCAATAAATGTGAGATTTGCATTTTAAAAGATTGAAAGCGAAAGTAACTCACAATTGGATTGTGCTAGAGTAATGAAAAGTATGATTTATATCATGAAGTGTGTGCGATCAGATATAACATTTTTTATTAATGAATTAAGTCAGTTCACGAGTGATCCCAGTCGAACTCATTAGATGACAGTGAAAAGAGTTTTGGAGTAATATTGAAAGGATATAACGATGCAAATTGGATCACCGGACAAACGAAGTAAAATCCACGAGTAGATATGTATTTACTCTTGGTAGAGAAACAATCTCTTTGAAATATCCAAAAAGAGATGTATCGCTTGCTTTAAAATGATCTTTGAGCTAGGTCCTTTGGATAAGGTTCGTGAATAAGTTGAAAAACTCCGGAAATTTTTGATAGATATTCTTTTTTTGGGGCAAACCATTGCATTAGTATGCATACATATTGATAGTCTAGATGCAGTATGTAGAGCATGGAACATGATGTATAATGGAAAGTCTCGTCATATAGGATATAGACATGATACCGTTAGAAAACTACTCTCTAGTGGAATTATCAGAATTGACTATGTAAAGTCAAATGATAATGTGTCAGATCCACTTACAAAAGGCCTAACTAGAGAGAAAATTTAAAGATCATGTAAGGGAATGGGTTTACGGCTTAGGACAAGTAATCATTGCGGTAACTCTATTTAGCAGATTAGAGATCTCAAGAGATAGATTCAAGGAGAAAAACAAAGTTGTGACTGACGGTTCGACATTGTCAATAAACTCAATCCAGTCTCATGATGAAGGCAATGCTCAGGAACAAGGATACAACATTAAGTCTTGTTAATTAGTTAATAAAGCTTAATATTTTTAATTATTTGCTAAGTTTGGTAAATTTGACCAAATAGTATATCTATGTGATATCAATGTTAGAAATCACATATGTGAGTGTGAAGTGTGAGCCATTTCAAAGAGAATTATAGTCAAAAGCCTATTCTCTATACACTCATGAAACTAGGAGGTGTTCATGGCTGAAATTAACATAGCTGTAAGAACCATAAAAGGTAACGGTTAGTTGTGTGACATATGATTGTCTAGATATACACCAAAGCTCGATGGTTCAAAGATATTGCATCTACCGATTGATCGAGTAAATCCGATATATGTTCACTGTGGAAAGTCCAAGGCGAAATCTACTTATCCAGATTCAATTAATTCTTACTTGTAAAGTACACATACTTGTCCGTTTCTTTGTCTTGGAGTCATTCCCCATTCATGCAGGGGATTGTTGGATTTTAAAAGGTGTCAATGGAAAATGAAGAGTTGCAACTTTTATGAAGAGTTGCGACTTTTATGAAAGGTTGCAACTTTTATGAAAACTTGCGACTTTTATGAAAAGTTCTGACTTTTATGAAAGGTTGTGATCTTTCCTAATGATTGTGACTTTTCCAAAGGTTAATGACCTTTCCAGTAAGCAACAATTAGAACCTTTTCATACTACCTTTTGTTTATATAAATTAAAGGCATTTCCCCTTATTTTAGCTGAACCAATTTCTGGACTTCTTCTACTACTACTAAATTTAGTATTCTAAGTGTACTTTACTACCATTGAGTGGCTTGCTGACACCAGCATTTTGGGTATCAATACACAGGTGATTGAGATCATTCTATCCTAGCAGGACATATTCCAAATCACACCTCGGATACTAGAGAGGAATAATTTCCTTAAGGAGACACTGTGCATTCAGTGGGCTTGATCTTCTTTATGATTTTCCAGATTTTTGTATGTGTTACAAATTTTAGATTTGTGATCAATTTCTATTCTTATGATTAGACATTTGTATTCGTGTTTCTGCAAAGTTTGTTTGAATCAGTAAGATACTTTAAACACATATTGACAACAATTCTTCTTGAAAAAAAGTATTTCGTATATTTTTTTCTAATCTGTTTCAGATTCTAATTTCTCTAGTAGTTTTAATTTTCTAGTTGTGAAAATTTTCTTAAACTTTGTTGTGTCTTACCAAGTTTTTCAAAATTTTGTTCTAAATCTCCATTCATGAGCATTGTGAATTCTTGAGTCATTAATGCATTTGTTGAGCCAAAGATGATGCCATCGACATATACATGCACAATTAACAAATTCTTTCCATTTGTTTTGTAAAAGAGTATATTGTCAATTTTAGCTCTTGTATATTAATGTTTTAACAAAAAACTTCGATAGACTTTCATACCAAGCTCATGGAACTTTTTTCCATCCATATAAAGATTTCTTCAGTTTAGAGACATGCTTAGGGAACTCTGAACTTTCAAACCAAGGCGACTGCTTGACATATACCTCCTCCTTAGATATCCGTTCAGGAATGCACTCTTTACGTCTATTTGATAGAGAGTAAATTCCTTGAATGCAACAGAGGCAATTAGCATTCGAATGGCTTCAAGTCTTGCCACAGGAGCAAACGTCTCATTGTAGTTGATTTCTTCTGACTAGTTATACTCCTAAATGACAGATAGATAGGTTTATTATGCATAAGATAATACAATAAGTTGAAAATTGTATCAAATAAGAGATTATCAATACACAAATTAAATAGGTGGTTGAATTGATTTATTTCAAGTGACTTTTCGCTTTTAAGCTCTTTTTTTAACTTTTGAAGTGTTTGTGTGATGAAAAAAGTGTTTTTAAGCACTTCCATTAGACCAAAAAATACCCAAAAAACAGTTAAAAACTAAAATATTAAAAGATTGGGTATTCCCAAAAAAAAAAATCAAATAACCCTTTAATATCTGGTCCAATAACTTTTTTAGTTTAGTTTGAGTTTAAGTACTGTTGGTATGGGTGTACAAAACTAAACCGAAGCCGAACCAAACCGCAAATCGAGTCAAATTAAAAAAAAATTCGACTAGTGGTTTGGTTTGACTTGGTTTGGTGTTTGAAAAAAACCCGACTATATTTAGGTTTGTTTGGCTTCAACTAAAAAAAACCAACTCGAGACCAAACCAACCCAACATTATATTTATAATTTAAAATTTTATTTTATACGTAAAAATACTTACGTTCATATAGTTTTTAAACATATCTAATACTTTTTCATAGTTTTTATATATTAATATATTTATTTCATTTTGGAAGTTAGAATTCTTAATGATATAATAAAGATTATAGTTCATACATGTTGTTAATTATAATAAAGTTTAAATAAAAATCAAATTAATACTAATGCAAAAAGAAAATCAATTCAACACTAAGAATGACAACAATATTGAATATTTATTTATTTTTAGTTTTACATAGATTTAGACAATTAAAATACATGATCTAATTTTACTTTCTTTTAATATTTAGTCATGTAATTAATACATACTAAACTTATTTTAGCTTGATTTAGTACTCTAAATTATGATCAATATCATTATGACTTATTAATTGCAATATTTATTTTACATGATTTTATTATTATCTTTTTGTTGGATATATATATTTTAGTGTCATTAATCATATCATATTTTTTGTTATTTTCTTGAGAAATAACTTACATAGTTGAATTTTGGTAGCACTAAAGAAATATTTGAAGTACAGGTAAATTATATGTTTGTATGAATACTTTATCGAAAAACCCGAAAATCCGAAAAACCCGAAAAAAACTTGAGTTTTATTGGTTTTGTTTGGTTTATAAATTCAAAAATCCGGCACAAATGGTTTGGTTTGATATTTGAAAAACNATATATATATATATATATATTCTAGTATATAGAAGAGTGAAGTGGTAGGACGACCAAGGGTAAAAATGTAGTATCATTCTAACAAAAATCTATTAAGAAAGATAGAAAATAATTTTAGAAACATCTTTCAATATATGAAGTGAATAATGATCAAGGGTAAAAAAGTTATTTCACGCTAACAAAAACCTACCAAGAATGATAACAAGAAAATTAATTATTTCTAGAATCATCTTTAGTTATTGTTATTACTATAAATTATTTTGTTATTACTTCATTTTCTTTTATTTTGTGAATTATTGTGATATATATTTATTACTCTATTTTACTTACTTTGATTTAATTCTTAATATTTTTTATATTCAGTATACTTATAAAAAATGCGTACTTTTAATAGAAGAGTGAAGTGGTAGGACGATCAAGGATAAAAATGTAATATCATTCTAACAAAAATCTATTAAGAAAGATAGTGAATAATTCTAGAAACATCTTTCTATATATGAAGTGAATAATGATCAAGGGTAAAAAAGTTCTTTCACGCTAACAAAAATCTACCAAGAATGATAACAAGAAAATTAATTATTTCTAGAATCATTTTTAATTATTGTGATTACTATACATTATTTTGTTATTACTTCAGTTTCTTTTCTTTTGTGAATTATTCTGATGTATATTTATTACTCTATTTTAGTTACTTTGATTTAATTCTTAATAATTTTTTATATTCAGTATACTTATCAAAAATACCTACTTTAAATATATAAATATATTACGAATAGATCACCTTTATTTTGTCTCTAATTAATATACTTGAAAAGAAATATGTGGGATAAAAATTAGTAATATATATCAGATTAAAATTAAAGAAAAAATGTTAAAAGTAACTTTACAAATAAAAATGACTAGGATGATATATTTGCATTTAAGTCAATCAAGAATAAATGTATAATTTTATTCTAACAAAAATATATTAAAGAGATAGCAAGAAAAACAAATAATTCTAGAAATATCTTTCTATATATGAGTGAATGATGATTGAAGATAAAAATGTACTTCACGCTAACAAAAATCTAACAAGATTGATAACAAGAAAACTAAATAGTTCTAGAAACATCTTTAATTAATGTTATTAATTATTACTTTTAACTCATTTTGTTATTACTTCACTTTTTTATGAGTTATTATTGTGTATCTATTCATTACTCTATTTTATTATTATTTTAATTTAATTCTTCATGTTTTTATATTCATTATACTTACTAAAAATGTCTACTTTAATATCAAAATTAATTATTTATTAAAAATTAATTATTGTCACTTTTATTTTGGCTCTGATTAATATACCTGAAAAAGAAATAAGTGTGATGATAAATTAATAATATATATGAAAGTGAATTAAAAAATAAAAAAAATTAAGTTTCAATATTTAAAAAATATATTTTAAAAGTAGGTCACTATTTTTGTTTGTTAAACACCTATAAAACAAATCTTAAATGTATTCAGAATTAACCTATTGGTGGATCAACAGACTCTATCTTCATATTGTTTATGAAAATTGTTAATATATTGAGACTCATAATTTTAATTTATTCTCGTGATGATTTTCAAAAAAAAGTTAGAAATCAATTTTTTTAATGTATTTCTATTTATGGAAGACAATAATAAAATGTATCACAAAATTTATCGACAAAGTCAAATACAAACACATTATACTTAAGTTGAAGAAATAGAGATTCGGAAGACTTGAAAATAATATTTACGAATTGATTGATCAATAATTAATATTTTATCAAATGCAAAATTTATGGTGCAAATATCACAAAATGAAGATAATAACATTGTGAAAAATAGATACCACTTGCGAATATATATAAAGACCGATGATTTTTTCAAAGATATCAACATTTTATATATTCCTTGAACATGAAATTTTTTAACTCATAATCTAACGCAATTCTTTATTTTCTTGCTGCAAAGAATTTTTTAGAATTAAACTTTCTCAATTTAGATTGTTAATGACACATTTATGTTGTGTGACTATTTGAAATAAATTAAAGTAATATATTCAAGTTGTTTACTAAAGAAAAAAAATAGTATAAAGTACAGAAATTTCATATCTTCGGTGGCTAATTACATCATATCCGAGAAGTTGTCTCAATTACAAAAATCTCAAATTTTTCATTCCTCTAGAATATATTCCTTTGTTGTGCAATGATGTCCCGTGGTTTCGTGGTATTTTTAATGCTTTTTTCTTAAGGTTTGTGTGTGTCTAGAGGTTTTTTTGTAGTAGTTTTAACATGTTTTTATCTTTATTTAGCAGTAAAGATTTCAAAACCCAAAACGCAGAAGGCAATTGAAATTTAGTGCAGAGGTGACTCACGAAGGCCATCGATGGTCCGTCGTTCCATCGACGGACCGTAGATGGTGACCGTCGACTGATAGTTCAGGAATCTGGAGAAACTCACAGAACTCTGACCAAGTATGGGGCTACGGAAGGATCGACGACCCGTCAATTGATCGGTGAACCATCTTGTTGAATCGTCGATAAGGTCAGAGATAGTCCTAATACCGAAGTTGAAGAAAATATAAGTATGGAATGACGGAAGACATCGACGGATCATGTTGTTGGTACTTCGATTGATTCCGAGAGGATGCCACCTGAAGGATAAAAAAGATGCTAAGTCTGGACTGACGGAGGCAGTCAACAGTCCGTCATTTCATCGACGGACCGTCTGTCAGGGTCGTCGATTATAGTCGCGTTTTCTGGAAGACTTTCCTTATTTTAATTTCTTTTAATTTAGGACTATGTTTTTATAAATAGGGTGTGAAAACCTCGTTTTGGGGTTGAATTCTATTACTATTGTTCTTAGTTTGTGTTTGGAGATTGGATTTGTAACTTTAGCATTAATTCAATTTCCGGATTTGGTTTTCAAGTGATATCTTGTTATTTCAAGTTGAATTTCTGGATCTTTTTTGAATTGTCAAAGTACGTTCATGTTTTATTGTTTAACAACTATGAATTGTATTCCTATATGCATGGGTAACTAATTCCACAACTAGGGTTGTGGGAACCATGAGTGATTAACAATGTAGACCTAGCTTAATAACAATTCTCAAATAGGTTTATTGCATGTATTGATGATTCTTTAGCTTAGAAGTCTTTTTAACGAGTGCACGCGTTAGAACTCGCCTTGTTGCTACTTGCCGGACCAAGGATGTAGTTAATAAGAAAAGAATTATCAACATAGATTTAGTGAGATACTATCTAATAGGCTAGTCTCGATTGGTGCGAAGTAATAACTAAGCCATACATCGATTATGATACATAATATGAAGTAAAGGTAAGGGTTAGTAGTTTATACACACGTAGCCGGACCAAGGTACGGGGTGAAATTCTCTACATGCCGGACCAAGGATTCTTGTCGTGAATATTATTGTTACAAACTTCAAATAAGAGATGATGAAAATATAGTCTTACATGCAGGAAAATTATTTCAACAATATATAGTAGATGAATGGATAAAAATTGAAAGCCAACAATTAGACTTTGCTTCTTTTAATCAAGCTTTAGTTAGGACTGATGTATTAGACGGAATTTTGGATTTTTTACGTAAGGGGAAAAGAGATGCTTCACATATAGGAAAACAACATATACTTCCACCTAGCTTTACTGGACGTCCAAGAGATATGCGTAGATGGTATATGATGCTATTGCATTAGTGCAACGTTTTAGAAAACCTGATATATTTTTTACTATGACATGTAATCCTTCTTGGCCTGAAATAGCAGAAAAACATATAACAATCAATGAGGTACAAAATAGGCCTGATCTGGTTAGTAGAGTGTTTAGAACAAAAATAGAAGAATTGAAAGATGATATAATTAAAAGGCATATATTTGGTAAAGTTGTCGCAATTTATGTATACAATAGAATTTCAGAAACGCGAACTTCCCCATGCTCATTTTCTTATCATACTAAATGAGAATTACAAATTACTAACTCCTGAAACATATGATCGATTTGTATGTGCTGAAATACCAGATGAAAATATATATCCCTATTTATATTCACTTGTTACACAACATATGATACATGATCCTTGTGGTAATTTGAACCCAACAAATTCTTGCACGAAAAAAAGGATGTTGTAAAAATAATTATCCTAAAGAGTTTGTAGAACAAACAACCATAGCAAAAAATTCATATCCAATTTATAGAAGACGAAATACAGGCAAAAGTGTGAAAATTAGAGGACACTTTCTTGATAACTCGTGGGTTGTTTCTTACAATCCATATTTACTTTGTAAAGTCAACTGTCATATAAATATAGAGATTTATGCGGATATTAAAGTTGTTAAGTACATTTATAAATATTTGCAAAGGGCATGATAAAATAGCATTTCATGTACAGACTAATGATGTAAACCTAGAGATAGATGAAATAAAAGAATATCAATCTGCTAGGTGGGTACCACCACCTGAAGCTGCATGGAGAATATTCACTTTTCCTATTAGAGAAATGAATCCAAGTGTATATCACCTACAACTACATCTTCATGGACAACAACTTGTTTCCTTCAAAAATACTGATAACATTAGTGAACTTACGAACAATCCCATTATAGGAAAAATAATGTTAACTGAATTATATTTAATGAATAAATCAAACAAAGAAGCTATGGACCTAAATTTATTATATCGTGAATTTCCAGAACATTTTGTATGGTCAACAACAGATAAAATGTGGACACATCGTAAATGAGGTCATGTTATTGGACGTGTAGTGACATATCATCCAACCGAAGGAGAAAGATACTATCTTAGACTTCTCTTAATGAACGTAAGAGGGCCAAAATCATATGAATATCTATACGAAGTGTAAATGGAGTACAATATAATTCATTTAGAGAAGCTGCAGAAAAACGAGAACTATTACTTTGTGATAATAATTTGGTAGAATGCATGTCTGAAGCTGCAAGTTATCAAATGTCATCAAGTTTAAGACAATTATTTGCTATGTTATTGATTTATTGTTATCCAACAAATCCTAAAGAATTATGGGAGAGATTTGAAAGCCCTATGTCAGAAGATGTTAAAAAAAGCTCAAACATAAATGTAAGAGAAAGATGTTATAAAGTATTAAATTATATTTATGATATTCTTCATTCAATGGGTCGTGAAATTAATGAATTTGAACTAATTTCAGAATATATCATACCTTCATAATAGCAAGAGAAGCTAAAGAAGTTCATTATGAAAGAAATATCATCGTTAGTGAGGAAGATTTATTATTAAAAAATAAATTGAACTCTGAACAAAGAAAAGCTTACAATATTATTCTTGATTGAGTATTGTCAAACAAATTTGGGGCATTTTTTATTGATGGCCCCGGTGAAACTGGTAAAAGTTTTTTTATATCGTGCTTTATTAGCTACAGTAAGACATAAGGAATTGATAGCTTTAGCAACTGCAAGTTCAGGAGTTTCAGCTTTACTTCTTCATGGAGGTCGAACTGCTCATTCTCGATTAAAATTCCTATTAATGTTGATGAAAATTTTACTTGCAATATTAGTAAACAAAGTTCACTAGCATCTTTAATACAAGATGCACGATTAATTGCGTGGGATGAAATTTCAATGGCAAAAAAGAAAATGATTGAAGCATTTGAATCTCTATTAAGAGATCTAATGGAAACAAATACGATATTTGGTTGTAAAATAGTGGTTTTTAGTGGTTATTTTCGACAAATTCTTCATGTTGTTCGTAGTGGAAAAAAAGAAGATTTTATTTGTGAAAGTTTATTGTGTTCTGAAATATGGAATCAACTTGAAAAACTACAATTATCGAAGAATATGCATGCAACTAAAGATCCTGAATTTTGTGAATATTAAATGAGAATTGGTAATGGAAAAGAAAAAACAAATGACCATGGCAAAATTGAAATTCCTCACTCATTATTCCTTTTACTTTTGAATAAGAATCTCCAAATCTCATCTTTAAAAATACTTATCCCGATTTATACAAATGTACAAAAACTTCGTTTGTTACTTCTCGTGCTATTCTAACAACTAAAAATGATTTTGTTGATGAAATAAATGACATGTTGATCTCTCAATTTTCAAACGTTGAAAAAGTATAGATTGCTATAGATCAAAGTGAATACGAAGATTTCTTACACACTTTAAATCTTTATGATTTTGTTGATGAAACATTGATCCAAAAGATCAAAGTGAATACGAAGATTTCTTACACACTTTAAATCTTACTGGTTTACCTCCTTACAAATTAACTTTAAAGAAGAATTGTCCGATTATGTTACTAAGAAATCTAAATCCCTGTGAAGGTTTATGCAATGGGACACGCTTAATATGTAATGATTTAAAACCTCATGTAATTAGTGCAACAATATCTAGCAGTGATTTTAAAATACTCATGTATTTAATCAACGAATACCAGTCATGACTTCAGAAGATGAAAAATTGCCACTTCCTTTTAAAAGAACACAGTTTCCTGTACGGTTATGTTTTTCCATGGCTATAAATAAAGCTCAAGGACAAACATTAGATTTCGTTGGTATATATTTACGCGAACCTGTCTTCTTTCATGGTCAATTGTATGTTGCTTTATCAAGAGATACAAGTTCCGACAATGTCAAATTATCATTAGACCACCTATAATTGACGAAAATGACGATCATTCAACATATAATGTTGTCTATAATGAAATCATTTAAAAGGCCTTTTCTTGATCTTTGTGTTATAATTATAATTCGCAATGGTAAATCTCATATACAGCTTTCATACACTCGACATATATTTTAAATTTATTTATATTATTATAAATATTGTTTTAATTATCATTTGCCTTTAGTTTATCCTCTTATAATGTATTTTAATTGCAGATATTGCAACATGGCGGAAAGATATACCATCAATATGATCACTCCAAATACTAAAGATTGGACCTGTAAAGTACAAGTTGTTGATAAAAGTCGACCAAGGGACAACAAAGATAAAACTACAAATACCATGTCTTAATTCTGCAAGATGAAAAGTTAATTATTTGTAATAAAATATATTACTGATTTTAAAAGCCTGACTTCAATCGAGATAACTAAATAATCATCATTTTATATTTTTACTTTAATAATATAAAAAATAATAATAAGATAACTTTAGAATTCTACACAACTAATCAAACTTCTTACAAATTCTTTTACAGGAGAATCAAGTTCAGGCCACTATTTTCAGTACAGATATAACATATTTTGAAAAAGAATTTGCTCCTTTGAAGACTTACTTGGTGTCTGTTGCATATGTGAAAGTCCCACCTCTCGGATACAAAAATCCACTTAAAAAATTCATTTGGACACTCGACAAAAACACCATTGTTGAACCGATTGAAGAGATCAAACCTCCAGAGGATCCATTACCACCACCAACACGACTAGCTCTTACCAAATTTGACTCTTTTGAGTATCAACCGAAAGAATTTGAACTCGGTATTTATAAATTTATTTAAATTATTGTTAGTTTGTTACTATTATTCACATAGAATTTAATTGTTATTATAATAAAGAAGATTTACTTGCCATTGTCATTAATGGCAACCCTTCAACAAAAACAACAACTGGAAAACGACTTCAGAGTTCATTGTCATAGACAAGCTGTAAGTATATATATAAAAAGAATATCACTCTGTATCTTATTACTTGTTTTTAAAGAAAGGTTCTTTTTGGTTAATAGACTTCTGTTTTTCCTTTTTCTTTTTCGTAGTTGATGTATATTTGTACTTAATAAAGTGATTATATATCTTTCAAATTTCAGTAAAGTTGTTTTTGTAATCGTCTTCTCCAAATGAGTTATCCAGCTTTTTGAGATTTTACCTGTAGTTTTAGGAGTGATCTTCTTTGTTTTTTTGGCAAAGATTGTCTTTTTGTTCTTTTTAATTTCTATTTTATTTCTGCATCTTCCCCTCTGTTTTGTTAATAAACATGTCATTGAATACCTTGTCCCTTTGAATCGTTGTGCAGTAAAGGTTCAGTTTTTATAAGCATTTATTTTCTTCCTGCTTTGTTCCTACTCTTTTTATTTTAGTTAAATTAACTTTCCAATATCGTGGATATAGTATGTTAAAAAGGAATATACTTATTGTCATATTTGATTTGTTTTCTTTGATAGTATGCTTTTCTCTTATTTCTTAAAGATCAATATTGAATTTTCATCAACAGCTAATAATATCAAAGTTTATTGAGGTTTCTTGTACATGTTCAGTTCTTGTTATGCTGTATTTTTTTTTTTCATTACAAAACTAGAAAAACCATGTTTGAGGTTTTATATCTAATATCATCTCATCGTTCTCTTCACAAGCACCAATCAGTGAGATTAAGTGTGTATGTGAATCTCAATTTTCAATAAGTTTAAATTTCTATTAGGTATACTTATCTTAATTTGGTTAATTTTATCACGAAATGTTCATATTAGATTAACTATTAGGATATATTGGCCATCACTTTGAATACCTGTAGTACTTTGATAGATTAAAAAGTTCATCAATTTCGTTGTTCAACCAGATTTTTTCTTTGTTTGTCAATCTCTTATTTTAACTTTTATAGCACAAAAATGCTGCTAGTTGTTGATAATAATCTAATGTGATATTTATAATTTATAATATAATATTGTTTTAACAATATCACATATCTTTATAACTTTATTTTAATGTTTAAAAACATCCTACGAAACATATGCAGGAAAAAACCAATAAAACTGACACTTTGGGAGGATTTTATTGATCACCAGGGAATTAAACTTTTCAACCAACTTCATGATTACCCGATCATTCTTGCTAGGAGAATTGCGAAATCATCCCCAGGTAAAAGTGCAAAAACTTTTTTTTCCTTTTTTTTTAGAAATATATGACATGAAACTAAAATCACATATTCTAATGCACGTAGGAACATCGAATAGATTCACTGATTTGACGAGCCAATTCAATGCAACAATTGAAATCAATCTTCCATATCCACAGGCTGCTGAGTTAAGAACTTGCTTTTTTATTTAATACATCAAACTTCCAGAATAGTTTGAGATATAAAACTCATCTTCAATCTTACAATCACAAAGTTTCAAAATTCAAATTTTATTTCTTTTTTCATAATCTTTCTACAAGACATATATAATAAAATAAAGATAGTAGTATTCTTATTTATTTATATAAATGTATGTACCGTAGACTTCTTTACAATTCTTTTCAGAATTCTCAAAATGGTACAAGTATTTTCAATGAGCTAACATTAATAGATTTTCATAATTTTACTTGTATATAGGATCAAAACAATTGAAGCAAAACTTCTTGCTTATAAGATGAAAAGTACAACTCCAATAGGCTCTATTATGTTGATTCCATTTGAGGATGAGATTATATCTGTGGCTAACATCCAGGCACAACCTTCGGTAATAACAACAAGTATGTTATTCAATTTTTTTTGAAATTTTTTATTTAGCAGTGAATAATATTTGATTTATTGAATTTAAAGGGATAATTATTTAATATTGAGGCTGAATTGTGTGTTGCAAGTAAGGATCAACTCTTTAGTGTGTTAGCATGCTCAAATTGTAAGCAAATGCAAGGATCAACTCTTTAGTGTGTTAGCATGTTCAAATTGTAAGCAATTATTCACAAGATACAACGTGCGAAGGAAAATCTGCTGCACAAGTTGTCACCAATCCACACATCTTATTCCTAGGTATATTTGCTCTCTACAAAATTAAAATTAATAATAACTAATTAGGATTATTTATTATGTTTGTTCAAAAAATTAAATGTCCTAACTGACCATTATTTTAAAAAAATTTCATTAGTTATCAAAACAAATGTCAATTTGAAGTTACCGTCAAGGACAACAGCTATTTTATCAGATGAAATTGCAGAGAAAATGTTAAAAATATCAAGCAAAATAATCATACCAAAAATGAAATAACTATGAAAAATTCACCACAAATATAAATATATATAAGGAATATATTAATAAATATGTACATATTGATGGGATATATTGGTCTTTAAAAAAATCTTTTTTTTTTTAAGGAGCAGAAATTTTTTAGTTTTTTTTCAAAAACAGAAAAACAGTTTTTAATTTCACTAAAAGACAATTTACTAATTAACCAAGCACCTTAATTTTTCCCTTAAAGTAAGAATTTTTTACCTCCAGCAACAATATGAACAAGCTCCTAAACATCTTTATTGATAGTATACGGAAAGAAAACAAAAAGAGGAAAATTACAAGAGAGATAATATGGAATTAACTGATGTATATTGTAGACAAATTCTATAGAGTTTGATAATTATATAGTAATTATTCACTGTGTAGTATATTGAAAGAAATTTACTTAATAAATGTATATATTCAAAATTTGAATTAGCAAAAAATGTGGAAGCTAAGAACGTACTATATATAAGCCATATTAATTATTGCAGTGAAAGACGCACTAATTAAAGTAAAAATCATATGCTGCTTAATTTCTCTGTTTTGATGATAGTTAAATGTTTCAATTAGATAATATCGTTGATTTTCAGATTTGATAATGTTGAGATAGCCTAATTCGTCATCAAGAAACTAAAAAATAAAATAAAATAATTTTTATTTGAGAAAAATAACCATTATTTTAACTTAACTTTTGCTAATTTGTACAAAAATGAATTTTTAATTAATTATCTTATGGACTTTGATAAAGAGAATTTATTTTCATAGATTTATATATGTATAATTATATTTCTAAATGGGAGAGAAGGTGGGAAGTAAATAGTTTTGTGTGTCACATGAAAAACTCATAGTAAAACATGAAATTATTACTTTAAATCATACGAGTACTATATTTTATCACTAATCTTTTTAATCTTTTTTGTATTGAAATGTTTTGTTCCTAATTTTAAGTGCGATTTTAGAGTTGTGTTTCATTCAAGTAGAAATTAATCCACTCTTAAAAGTATGATACTTGGTTACTCATCAACCAGGAAATAGATGAACGTATAATACTTAGTGATGCTTGAAAAAATATCAAGAAATTCTTTCATTTCTATCGTCTCAAATATGTGGGATAAATTGTGTCGGTGAATGAAAAAGAAAGACATGTAGCTCTCTCATAATAGGTACTCAGGAAGCTGAGTTGTGTTTATGTGTGTTTCTTGATGAGCTTCATGTTCAATGTGGTTCCCATTTGTCACATTGGAGCTAATTTTGTTTTCGTTGATAATAGATGACAATATGACGATACTAATGGCATTTCAGACACCAGAAGTTGAGATCATAGTGTGATGTCCCGCCACATCCTTGTTGAATTTTACATCCGGATAGAGGCGAAAGGGTCTATAGTTGTGGAGAGGTTTGCGCAAAACTCTAGAACCTTCTAGATTAATCAATAAGGCTACAGAATTCCTTAGAATTCTCTAGAATAACTTAGACAAAAGCTTTGGAAGATCCTAGAAAGTGTAGACTTTTCTAGAAAAGGGACTTGTAAGTAATTTTTACATACACTTTAGCCCCTAGGAAGTAGTATAAATAGGTGGCATCTCATTTGTAAATCAACCAAGAAAGTTGTAAGCAATCTTCCAAAGTAATACAAGCTTTCTTCCAAAGTTCTCTTTTGTTCTTTCTAAGTCTTTCTTTGCATTCTCTTAGCGTTCCGAGTTTTAAAGGCTTACTTGAGCTTACAAGATCGTTAAAGATTCGTGAGTAAGTTTTCAAGTGTCGCACGGAGTCTTAGCAAATACTCTAAGTCCGTGACAAAGTGGTATCAGAGCAAGGTTCGATAGTAAGGGAATGGCTAGCGTAGGAGACATAAACGGCGCTAGCACCACCAATGTCCGTATAGATAGTAGAGAGAAGAATCGAAAGGGGAAGAAACATCAAAAGGGTCGTGAGGAGGTTTGTCCGACCCCACACCTAGCGAGATGCTAACATCTCATCCACCCTCCACTGTCAAAGCAAGTGACGATGAATTGGGCGAAGACGCCATAGACGTCACCACTGGAGAAGAATGGTTCACAAGGGTGGAAGTGGCAAGGCAGGTCGTAGAGATATTAGGCCGGCGCATGAACGTGGTAGACGACAAGTTCAAGACCCTTGAGAACTTCACCCTTGAGGAGACCGAGAACATCCGTAAGGAGTTGGAGGGTCGACAGCGGGCCGAGTTCGAGATAAAAGAGGCCATTTATTCCTTGGAGTGTCGATTAATGGACGCGCTTAGCACGATTTAGACACTGAAGGACGAAGTGAAAACTCTCAAGGAAGGCGTAGAGGTTGGAGGATCTGAATCACCTGACCATGATAGGGAGGCCACGGTCGAGTCTCCCAAGCCACCTATATTCAAGGGTGTCCTACACGCTCAAGAGGTAGAAAACTTTCTATGGCACTTGGAGAATTACTTCAAGTGTAGTCGGGTGAGAAGCAACGAGAACAAGATCAACAGTGTCGTGTTGTACTTGTCCGAGGTGGCTATGCTATGTTGGAGGCGCAAAGATGTTGAGACCGGGAAGGGGACGTGAACCTTCAACACGTGGGAGCGATCCGCGAAGAATTCAACAAAGCCTTCTTCCCTAACAACGTCGTGTCCGAGGTTAAGAGCAATTTCCGGGAATTGAAGAAAACGGGAAGCATTCGGGCGTATGTGAAAGAGTTCACAACTCTAACGCTTCAAATTCCCAACCTCACAGATGAGGACATGAAGTTCCACTTCATGGACGAACTGCAAAATTGGGCCAAGACGGAGTTGGAGCGGCGTCTAAGTCAAGACCATAGACGAAGCCATCACACAAGCCGAGTCCTTGACGAACTTTAAATATTAACGGCATGACAAGGCGAAGGGCAAGGATACAAGAAATAGTCATGCCAAAGGTGGGGGAGACCGTGGCCGAGGCAAAGAGCAGCAGGCACACCCCATGCAGCACGACCCCCATTAACCGGATAACAAGTGGTTCGGGCGTCAGAACTACACAGAGAAGCGGGCGCAGACCAACAAAGGAGATGGATGCTACATATGCAGAGGATCACACGGCTATGCCAGGTGCCCCAAAATTAATAACCTTGGTGCCATCCTACGCGAGCGGAAAGAGAAGGACATGCAAGAACAAGGACAAGATGTGGGCACGACGCAACTGGGCATGGTAGGAGTATGCAGTGGGATAGCCAAGCAGACCGAGAAGCCAAGAGACTTCAGCATGCAGTATGTAGACATCTCCATAAATGGACGACCAGCTCGTGCCATAGTAGACTCCGGGGCCGAAGCAAATATCATGACCAAGACGGTGGCAGAAAGGTTAAGGCTGAATTACGTGCCAAGAAACACCCGCCTCAAGACAGTTAATGCTCCCACCGACTCCAGTATGCGGGGTCGCCCAAGGAGTGAGCATCACGTTGGGAAAGTGGCAAGGTAAAAAAACTTTACCGTCGCTCCTTTAGACATATTTGATATCATCCTCAGGCAAGAGTTCTTCTAGCGCTACTACACGATGATCGATCCCTACCTCCAACGACTCATGGTCATGGAGAGGGAAGGGCCATGCATGGTGCCTCTAGTCAAGGTGCCAATGAAGGAAGTACACGCCCACTTATCGGCCATGCAGATTGTGAAGGGCCTAAAGAAAGGAGAACCGACGTTCCTAGATACCATTGCAAGTTCAGGACAAGACAATGATACTGTGGAGTCCTTGCCACCAATCATAGAGACTGTCCTTGAAGAGAACAAGGACGTGATGCCGGACGAGCTGACGAAGACTCTACCTCCAAGGCTCAAAGTAGATCACAAGATAGAGTTGGAGGTCGGAGCCAATCCAAACGCACATGCACCTTACCGTATGGCTACACCCGAGTTAGAGGAGCTAAGGAAGCAGTTGAAGGAGCTCCTCAAGGCCGATCAGATCCGTCCATCCAAGGCACCTTATGGCGCGCCAATGCTGTTCCAAAAGAAGAAAGACAAGTCGTTGCGCTTATGCATAGACTATTGGGCGCTCAATAAGGTCACAATCATGAACAAATATCCTATCCCACTGATTGCAGACTGATTTGATCGACTTGGGCAGGCCAAGTACTTCACCAAGATGGATCTCCGGAAAGGCTACTACCAAGTGCGCATCGCAGAGGGAGATGAGCCAAAGACAGCGTGCGTGACTAGATACAAAGCATACGAGTGGTTGTTGATGCCTAGGAAGTAGTATAAATATGTGGTCTCTCATTTGCAAACCAAACAAGAAAGTTGTAAGCAATTTTCCAAAGTAATACAAGCGTTCTTCCAAAGTTCTCTTTTGTTCTTTCTAAGTCTTTCTTTGCATTCTCTTAGCGTTCCGAGTTTTAAAGGCTTACTTGAGCTTACAAGATCGTGAAAGATTTGTGAGTAAGTTGTCAAGTTCCTCACGGAGTCTTAGCAAATACTCTAAGTCCATGACAGGCTTGGCTACTATCTTTGGCAACGTAACTACAAAAGATGCTACATGAAATGCATTACTTTTGGTATGTATTTAATTTTAATTTTATTTATCTAAATTTCTCTCTTTTCATCATGTTTAAAATTTCCATCTTTTAGATATTTATGGATCAAATTCTTGATCATTACTTCTTCAACTTAACTTGCAAAATGATAGTGTGAAGCTGCAGGATATCCGAATGTTCCCGTTGGATGTAGAGGGTAGCTCTGACCCTCTGAAGGTAATTTTGTTTTTATTTTTACTGTTTATTCCTTCTAATAGTAACATTTTTTCTCTTTGCAATCTCACATACTATGTTTTCCAAAGAGAAAAGTGATTGCTACAACATCACTTGAATATACGAAACATGAAGCTAATTTTTAAAGTTTTCCCTACTGTGTAGATAGATATTAGAATAAATTGCAGAGGAAAAATGATAGTTTCTTTTACACAAAAAAAGTTTAGTTTATGCTTACTTTCCTTTCTCCCTTGTAGCTTCTCAACACACTGTCACCTAAATCTTGTTTCTTTCAATAGAGAGGGGAACCACGTGTTGCAGACTTTGTTCATGGTTCAGTTGGATTAGGCAACTTATTTTTACCTTCTCCAAATTTTAAAAACATCGACAAGTCTGCATCTAAATTCTTGGTGGAAAAAGTTTTTGAATATCCTGGTGAAGTGTCTATACTTGCATTAGGACCTTTGACAAACTTGGCTTTGGTATGTCGTATCTTAAAACTTTAGATTTTCAAGTTTCCAAATTTTCCCTTGAAATAACAAAAGTTTCATCGTTATTTGTTGGTTAGGCTGTCAAGATGGACTCAATGTTTGCAAGTAAGGTGACGAGAGCGGTTCAAGTTAGTGATTCCTTCTTTGCTTTAGGAAATGTTAATCCTGCCGCAGAAACAAATGTGGGTATTTCTTTACCAATGGGGTATATAAATACTATAATATTTACAATGTTTTACAATTTCTTTTTCAAACCTACGTTTATATGCGTTTTTTTAGCCAATGGTCTATCACAGTACAACCTTTCTATTTCAAGAAGACAAAGGTAAGGTCTATATGCACACCAGCCTTTCCAGGCCCCATTTGTGAGATTACATTTGGCATGTTTTTGTTGTTGTAATGTCTTAAAATGTTGAAGCATGTTTATGTAGTTGTCTGGTCCTGTAATGTTTGTGAAAAACATTTGTCTTTAATATTTACCATGCACCATGTAGAAATGTTTAGTAGAAAACAAGTTATCCTTGTAATTTGAGTATAATATGGGTCCTTTTTGGTATTATGTTAGAAGAAATACAAATGCATTCTTGTGTATTATACATCATTTCATATTGTTGTCAACGTCTACAAGCTCAACAATTTTTTGCATGTTCACTTATTCAGTATGCAACGCTGAAGAAACATTCTTTGTTGTATTCATTTATCCGATTTGTAACTGTTTACTCATTTGCTTAGTTTGCTGATGAGCAATATATGGGGACCCTGAGGTTGCTGCTGTTGTGTTTACGTCGGGGTCAAATATTGATGTTGTAGGCATCAACGTTACAAAACAAGTCAAATTGAAAGGTGAATGTTTACTGCTTAAATATGTCAAATGTTTCTATATTTTGGACCTTTAATAATTTTTTTCACCTCTAAAATAACAGTATGCTTCCCTGCTTTTAGATGTTGATCTTGAAGAATTAAAGCAATCCCGAAGGAAAACACGCTAAGTTTATGTGTGATATGAGCAAATTTTAACGTGATTAGCACATGAAATCAGACGGTGTCTATGGTAACATATGTGTTCTTATATTGTTTTTGGATGACCGACAATGCTTCTTAAACCACTTTCTTGCATTTATCTCGTGATCATCTCTTATCAATTGGCGCTCATACTCTTCAAAAAAGTATGTTACTATGTGTTTGATGTATAAATTGTTGGGGTTTTTTTTGTTGATTATTCATTTTTTCTTTTTTTGGGTGTGGTGATCTGATATATGATCACATTTTCGTTTATCCATTCCAAATGATTATGGAGTTGTACTTCACATGCAAATGTGGAAAACAGATTGGACATCAACACACCTCAGAACGTATCATTGAATGCGAGAAGGTCCCAAGTTGCCGTGTCGGATGGAGGAACATGGTATGTACCTTGGAAACTTAGGTAATGATTTTGAAAAAATCTTGTTTATAATTCTATGAGTATTTCGAAATTTGATAACTCTTGAGACACTATCGGGATATTGAGATAGATAACTATGCACAAGATTCAACTTTTTGTATCTATTCCAGTCAAATTTTAAAATTTATCACAAATTTAGTCATTGCAAGAAGTGGATTATAACATTGTAACTCATACTATTATCACTTCGAAGAAATTCTTAAGCATTACATTATTGGCTATGTTTTCAACAGAAACTTTATTAGTAACAAGTAAGTATTTTTTATTTCGGGTTGTTTCCCTCTTCCTTCTCGAATTCAATAAATCATATTTTCAACGCCACTTGTCAGTAGAGTCGATTCTGCTTTGGTGTAACTGAATAACTTTTGATAAGTTATTTCCTGTTAATGTTTATCATGGCTGAAATAGAAAAAAAACTTATCTAATTAAGCATTCATGTGTTCTAATAAGTAAGTTGGTAAAATTGTACTATCTAAAGATGATATCAGTTTCAACTTTGGATCTTTATAATTGATTCAAAAATGATTTTCGATGTAAATTTGGTAGACTCGCATTAATTGTATTAGAAATATTCTAACCTCTTCATTTATAAAGACTTCTGTAATATCTTGTTGCTTCTTTAATAACAAAGACTCATTGTATCCGCAATAAAAAAAGTTCTATTTCATCATGAAAGTTTCTCTGTGACAGCCTTTTATATTAGTCAACATAGCTAATGCAGTATATTGCAAATAAAGAAGTCGTTTTAAATATAGCAAACTTGATATTATTTAATGATGTCGTAATCTATTATCGTTACAATTATTATTTTGCTCTGTAAAACATTTATGCTACAATACTGAGTTATTTACAATTTGACATTTTGTTAATTCGTTTATTAATGGATGAAATGCTAATCGACTTTCTTTCAGCTATCAAATATGCGGCTATCTCCAAGCTTTGCAGACATCACCATCATTTTTTGTTGTTGCATTTGTTGTTGATTATCTTATTTGTGAAATATACTTCACAACATTATTTGTATTGGCTTCTTAAATACACACTGAGGCTACTCAATTCGTCACTGATAGGTAAGCCTTGAACTTGTCTTTTACAACATGTCAACTGATGCAAATTTGCTATATGCTAGAGAGAGATTACGAAGAAACATATAAAAGAAGGTTTGGATAACATAAATTGATCAGTTTGATGCTTGACATGAGGAAAGAGAGGCAATTATATGCTACAAGTATTATTTAACATTGACTTAGAATAAGGTGTTGTTTGGTTCTTTGTGTTTCTTTTCAATACAACTACACCATAGAGTTAGTCGTTGAATGAAAATTTGATGACCTTATCTGACAAAAAGTGAGGTGATTAAGAGTTTGATTAAGATTGATAGTAGACTAATTATGTATTAACTTCTATGTCAAAAGCATGTGGGGTATCTATGCTATCAATTTGGACCATTAATTCAAGAGAGTTGATATAGTTTATTCTAGGCAGGATCATGATTTTTAGATATTGAATTATATGAAGAAAAGGATTACAGCCCATACGGTTGAACCAGTAACCGAGACACCATTAATGAATGATAATCAACTAATCAATAAGCGGTGACCAATATCTTATTGGTTCATTTATCTGTTTAGCATATTAATAAGCCAATAGTCGATATGTTTAACTATTAACATTCAAAATTGAATCTAACAACAAGCACCCCTAGGTGACAAGATAAGTCTTTTACCCTTGGTAGATTTAGACATATATGATAGAATCATTCCAAGTTAGTGTTCTTTTATAGAGCAAAGAACATTAAATTGAATTAGGTCTTGCTTCTTAGGAGGAAGAATATACAAATTCTGAGTGAAAAGATTATGCATGCTTGTATTTTGTATTTTCTCATCCCGTCGACAATTTCAGTCTTATTAAAAATAAAAATTTCATTCCATGAGATAGGCATACTGTTAAGCACCAACAACTAGAATGAATGTTGCCTTGTGACGCTAAAAGGTTGAGATAAGGGTCGTTGGTGAAGTCTATTGTATACCCTTTTCTATGATTTTCATGAGTTTGAAAAGGATCATTAAACATCGAGCGAGCAACATTTTGTATTTTTTTAAACATCCAGCAAACAACACATGAATGCTTAAGAAGATAAGTAATTTTTTTTCTATTTCAGCCATGATAAACATTTTTTTGAATTTCATTCTTACACATGCTTGTTTTCATTAACTGTTTTGTGTCAATTTGGTTGCAACATGTGATGCTAAAAGGAACTCAATATGATCAATTATTTTGGTCATTGTTTGCATAATTTCCGGCATCTCCATAGAGTTTTTGCTTGTCAGCATTGACTTATCAAAGAAAAAACAAGGAATTGTTAATTGGTTTATTCTTAATGATGAAAGGGTCCTATATTGGGTTGAGAAAGAGTTAATTTTTTTTTATGTATCCTTAGATATAGTAACCGGTTTTGACCTTTATTATCTTTATGCCCTCTTCTACCCCTCTCTAAAGGAGTATAATTTGAAGTTTTAACTATTGTGTATAGTACTCATAAGTATTTTTTTTCACTGTTCTGTGATTACGTTGTCTTGGTTTCTCTCTTTCACACACACACGTGTTCTCCAAAGTATTTTTTCTCTCTCTCCACACACACATGTTCTCCAAATTAAATTTTTAAATGTGGCTATGGATTTTAATTGGTTTAGCGCTTTATATTATAAAATATTTAATCTCTTTTTCTCTTTTTGGAATAGGAAGCAGTTCTTTGGAAAGTAAAAAGCAACAAAATATTCTGGGCATGGACAATATTTTCAATGTCCCTTTGTGAATTATGTGTTCATGGTGAAAACTACGAAGTAAGAAAACTGATAGAAAAGTGATACATTATGTTAATCATGTAGCATAGGATGGTGGACACTGTAATAAGCCAATGACACATACACTTGGTTTGATTTTACAAGTGTATTAAAGGAAGTAATAGAAATAAGTCATTTCACTAATAGGTAAGTAATATATATATATATATATATATATATATATATATATATATATATAGCCTGACCCACGGTCCATCCTGCACAACCGTCGATGGGATCAGAAACTCCCAAAAATTTTAGCCCAGAAAAATTGGTTAAGTCTTGGACGACGGATGGACTTTCCGTAGGTCAGACGACGGTCCGTAGTCCGTGACCGTCGATCAATACTCCCTTCACCCACTGTCTTACAAGAGCTACGGATGACCAGCACGGTCCGTAGGTCAGACCGTACGTGGAAAATTTGCAGACAGTTAAGGGGAACTACAGTTGGGTCAACTTCAAATAGTCATAACTCTTAGTACAAAATAAATTAGGTGTCCCATAACCTACCCACAGATATATAATTGA
Organism: Solanum pennellii; assembly: GCF_001406875.1. Classification (NCBI taxonomy): domain Eukaryota; kingdom Viridiplantae; phylum Streptophyta; class Magnoliopsida; order Solanales; family Solanaceae; genus Solanum; species Solanum pennellii. The sequence goes on from NC_028641.1 coordinate 32,996,904, forward strand.
ATTATCTTTCCATATCCACCGACCTTGCTAAAATCAAACCTCCGAGTAAAAAGTTATGCCCATTTTAGTAAAGGCCAGTCGAACAGGCCCAGTCGATGGACCCAACGATGGGGCATCGGTCAGACAACGGACCGTCAGTACTGGCCATCGTTTGGTCCGACAACTACTTTTCCAGGGTCTTTTTGACCTTTTCCACTTTGTTTAAACCCTAAGTTACGTCGTTTTGACCCTAAATCATCATATTTTTAGTCAGTTTAAGCTTAGAAACATAATTAAAACATATCTAAGTCAAATCATTAAATCAAAAGTTAGAAAATTAGAAGAAAGAAAGGAGAAAAAGCTCAAGAATCTTAGTTCAAGAACGAAGCAAGTTTCCAGTTGTTCCAGCCCCAAAATTAAGTATTTCTCCGTGAATTACATAACCAGGTATGTGAGATTTCACTAGTGGGTTCCTTTCACCCATTGGGTCCCTAGTTTTCAGTCAGATTCTTGATTCCCATATCATGATTAGATCTAGGGTTTCTAGAATTTCAACAGAACTTTAAGAATTTATTAGTTTTATGTTCCAAATCAGATTATCATGTTATTATTTAGTTTATTGCATGAATTTCAGAACCCTAGCTTTGTATTTCTTTATTCTTGAATTACACATGCTACGTCAGATGTTTTAGATACTTCAGATATACATGCCTCAGTTATAAATGCATAATTACTAGATTAATTGTTACATTATCAATTTGCATGTTCAGTTTCGAGCTATCCAGTATTTACAGAAACTCAGACATAATCAGTAAATTTACAGAATTCATTGGGAGTAGCATAATACCGAGTTGGACTAGGGTTTAGCATACCCAATAGTCCCAGAACTACTAGCAAGTAGGTTGTAAGTCCCCTCTGCTGGCAATCAGCTTAGAGATCACGCCAGCATGCCTTTTATACCATTTGCAGGGTATATTGGGTCCTCGATGGGGTGTATACATCGAACTCCACATTTAGATCATGTGGTTTTATTATCGGTTATCAGTAGCTCCCACAGTTCAGTCAGACTCTCTGCATTGACCACTTATCAGTATATCCAGTATTCAGTTTCAGCATGTTATAAATTGGTCATTGCATCCATTCAGCTCCGATTTCAATTTATCATGTCAGATTATTATACTAGCTTTTATGCTTGTTAAGTTATGTTTTATTTAAGCTTTACTCTATCCTATATGCTCAGTACCTTTCAAGTAATGAAGCATATGTTCGCTACATCTTCTCGTGATGTAGGTTCAGGTTCTTAGCATCCAGATCACGCATAGATCGATTTCTAATCTCCTGTTCAACAGATTCAGTGCTGAGTCCTCATTCTCCGAGGATAACAATTATGAGTTTCATTTCAGTCTTTAGTCATTTAGTTTCAGTTTTTTCGATTTTTAGCTGGGGCTTGTCCCAGTATTTCTAGTCCAGTTTAGAGGCTTATTTAAGACATAGTTAGATTCAACTTAGTATTGAGTTAATATTTTCATTGTATTAAACTCATCATTCATATATTTCAGTTTTAGCATATGGGTATTCCCCATTTTTTCATTATAAGTTATGATTTAGCTTCCGTATCAGTTTATTATCTTTAGTATGCTCATGATCATGCCAGGAGGGTTATCTTGGGATCACTTGTGGTTCTAAGTTCCGTGTCCGCATCTCGATAGTAGCTCGGGGCGTGACAAAACTTGGTATCAGAGAACTAGGTTCAAGAGTCCTAGGATGTCTGAAAAGCCGCACTACGTAGAGTCCTTTTCATGAGTGTGAAGTGCACCACATCTAATGAGAGGGAGGCTACAAGGGTTTTTAGGAAAAACTTCACTTTCTTGTTACTCTTATCGTGCGTAAGGTATGATCTAATTCCATGTTAACTCGACGTTGAGCGCTTAAGATCATGCCCTCTCATATAGATTTGGCATGGAATGCTAATGCATGCAATGCTAACGTAGTTCCTCTAGTACCAGATAAGGAAGTTCAAATGCAGAGTTTGTGATTTTGTTAGGAAGAATCCGCATAAGTTTTTAGGGTCGCAAGTTGGTAGGACCCACAGAAGTTCATTGATAAGGTCAAGAAAATGTTTGGTGTGATGCCAGTAACTCGTAGTGATAGGTGAGATTGGCATCCTACAAACTCAATGATGTGAGTCACATATGGTTCACTCAGTGGAAAGACAACAGACATGACTTTGTCTTTTGTAACTCAGTTTAGCAGTCCAATTCAGTGTTAGTCCAAAAACTCTCTCAGAATCTTTCTCAGTCTCTACTCTAGTTGGTGACCCAGTTATAGCTAGACGGGTATACAGAAATTGCCCTATCACAGTCTCTTAGAAACTCACCTCAGCAGATCTAGTAGAGTTAGAAATGGTAGACTTCAATGTCATTCTAGGCATGGATTTGTTACACTCATGTTATGGGTCAGTCGATTGTAGAACTAGGGTTGTTCATTTCTAGTTTCAAGACGAACCAATCCTAGAATGGATGGTTAGTAGCTTAGCGCCTATGGGTCGATTCATTTCTTTCCTTAAGGCCAGAAAGATGATCTTTAAGGTTTATCTCTATCATCTAGTTCGGTTTATGGATTCTAGCCTTTAAACCCCAACTCTTGAGTTAGTTCCAGTAGTCTGTGAATTTCCAGGAGTGTTTCCAGAAGATCTTCCCGGAGTCCCTCCCGAAAGGGAAATCGACTTTGGAATTAATCTCCTTCCAAATACCTAGCCTATTTATATTCCTTCTTACAGAATGGCTCCAGCAGAGCTTAAGGAATTGAAAGAGCAGTTGAAAGACCTTCTAGATAAGGGTTTCATCAGACCTAATATTTCACCATGGGGTGCACCGGTGTTGTTCGTAAGGAAGAAAGATGGTTCCCTCAGAATGTGCATTGACTATAGACAGTTGAACAAGGTCACAATCAAGAATAAGTATCCCATCCCCAGGATTGATGACTTGTTTGACCAACTTTAGGGTGCTAGCCATTTCTCAAAGATAGAGCTCAGATCGGGTTATCATCAGCTTAGAGTCACAGATAGTGACATTCTGAAAACAGCCTTGAGAACTCGGTATGGTCATTATGAATTTGTAGTTCTGTCATTTGGACTAACTAATTCTCCTACATCTTTCATGGATTTGATGAACAGAGTTTTCAAATAGTACTTGGACTTGTTCGTTATCGTCATTATTGATGATATCCTCATTTACTCTAGGAGTGAGGAAGAATATGCAAGTCATTTGAGAGTTGTCCTACAAACTCTCAAGGATCAAAATTATTTGCTAAGTTTAGTAAATGTGAGTTTTTGTTGCAATCCGTTGCTTTTCTTGGTCACATTGTATCTAACGAAAGAATTCAAGTGGATTCGCAGAAGATAGAAGTAGTGAAATAGTGGCCTAGACCTACCTCTGCTACAGATATCAGAAATTTCTTAGGTCTAGCAGGTTATTACAGAAGGTTTGTTGAAGGATTTTCATCCATAGCCTCACCATTGACTAGGCTGACTCAGAAGATGGTCAAGTTCCAATTGTCAGATGATTCTAAGAAAATCTTCGCAGAACTGAAAACATGATTTACTACAGCTCCTGTGTCGACTCTACCAGATGGTTCAAATGGTTATGTGATCTATTGTGATGCATCCAGAGTTGTCCTAGGTTGTGTGCTGATGTAGCGAGATAAGGTGATAGCTTATACCTCTAGACATCTTAAGTTTCATGAGAAGAACTATCCAACTCATGACCTCGAGCGTGCACCAGTGGTGTGTGCACTCAAGATCTGGAGACACTACTTGTATGGTGTTCACGTAGATGTGTTCACCGACCATAAGAGCCTTCAGTAGGTGTATACCTGGAAGGAGTTGAATCTTTGCCAGAGGAGATGGATTGAGTTCCTTAAGGATTATGATATGAGTGTGCATTAACATTCTGGTAAGGCAAATGTATTATCAGATGCTCTTAGTAGATTATCTATGGGTAGTGTAGCCCATGTTTAGGAAGAAAGGAAGGATCTAGTGAAGGATGTTCACAGGCTTGCTCGCTTGGGAGTTTGCCTTATGAGCATATAAGACAGTTGTGTAACAGTTCAAAATGGGGCAGAATCGTCCTTGGTAGTGGAGGTTAAGGAAAATCAAGACAGTGACCCAATCTTGCTTGAACTTAAGGATGCAGTCCATAATCAGAGAGTGGAGGTTTTCTCCCAAGGGGCAGATGGTGTACTTCGCTACCAGGGTAGATTGTGAGTAAGTGCCCCAATTGCCACCAAGTCAAGGTAGAACATCAGAAACCAGGAGGTATGACTCAAGAGATCGATATTCCTACTTGGAAGTGGGATGTGATCAATAGGGATTTCCTCACAGGGTTACCTCGTACTTGCAGACAACACGACTCCATTTAGGTGATGGTTGATAGGATGACTAAGTCTTCTCGCTTTTTAGCGTTCAAGACTACAGATTCGGCGGAGAACTATGTCAAGCTTTACATCAATGAAATTGTTAGGTTGCATGGGGTTCCTTTGTCATCTCAGATAGAGGTCCTCAGTTTACCTCACATTTCTTGAAGTCATTTAAGAAAAGTCTTGGTACTCAAGTTAACCTTAGTTCAACATTTCATCCACAGAAGGATGGGCAGGCAGAGTGTACCATTCAGACCTTAGAGGATATGTAAGAGCTTGTGTGATCAATTTCAAGGGCACTTGGGATAATCACCTTCCTCTTATTGAGTTTGCCTACAATAATATCTACCATTCTAGCATTCAGATGGCCCCTTGTGAGGGTTTATATGAGCATAGATGTAGATCTCCTGGTTGTTGGTTTGAAGTAGGTGAAGCAGCTTACATAGGGCCAGATTTAGTCTTTTATGCTATGGATAAAGTTGAACTCGTTAGAGATAGACTTAAGATAGCCCAAAGTCATCAGAAATCTTATGCAGATGTAAGAAGAAGGCTACTAGAGTTCCAATTTGATGATTAGATTTTTATGAAGGTCTTACCTATGAAAGGGGTGATGAGATTTGGAAAGAAAGGGAAACTCAGTCCTAGATATGAAGGCCCTTACAAGATCTTGAAAAGGGTTGGCAAGGTGTCATATGGGTTAGAATTTCCAGCAGAATTAGCAGCAGCGCACCCGGTCTTCCACATCTCACTCTTGAAGAAGTGTGTGGGTGATCCAAGCTCTATAGTGCCATTGGAGAGTGTGTCGGTGAAAGATAGTCTTTCTTATGAGGATGTACCAGTTGAAACTCTTGACTGTCAGGTCAGAAGGTTGAGAAACAAAAAAGTTGCTTCAGTTTAGGTTTTATGGCGGAGTTAGTCCGTAGAGGGAGCTAGTTGGGAAGCAGAAGTAGCCATGAAAGCCAAGTATCCTCACCTCTTTCCTTTCGATTCCACTCCAGCTTGAGGTAATAGTTCCTCTTCAATTTTACAGTCATTCATGCGTAAATTCAGTTTTAGAAACATGTTCCCCAGTTTTTACTTGCATTTTCAGCATAATTGCATGTACTCAGAAATTAATTCATTCAGAAACTCAGTTCTCAGTATTTAGTAGTGGTTTGAAGCTCTCTCCCTCTACTTCAACTAGTTTAGCCTTCATTCGAGAATGAATGTTCTCAAGGAGGAGATAATGTAACACCTGTAGCAGAAACAGAACAAAAAACATCTTATTGAAAAAAAATCTGCAGGTGCAACAAACGGTGTCATCGACGGACCGTAGCCTCACCCACGGTTTGTCCTGCACAACTGTCGATGGGATCAGAAACTCCAAAAAATTTCAGCACAGAAAAATTGGATAAGTCTTGGACGACGGACGAACTTACGGTTCGTAGGTCAGACGATGATACGTAGTCCGTGACCATCGATCAATACTTCCTTCATCCACTCTCTTACAAGAGCTACGGATGACCAGCACGGTCCCTAGGCGGAAAATTTGCAGACAGTTAAGGGGAATTGCAGTTGGGTGAAATTCAAATAGTCATAACTTTTAGTACAAAATGAATTATGTGTCCCATGACCTACCCACAAATATATAATTGAATTATCTTTCCGTATCCACCGACCTTGCTAAAATCAAACCTCCGTGTAAAAAGTTATGCCCATTTTAGTAAAGGCCTGTCGAATAGGCCCAATCGACGGACCCAACGATGGGGCGTCGGTCAGACGACGCCCCGTCAGTCCTGGTCGTCGTTTGGTCCGACAACTACTTTCCGAGGGTCTTTTTGACCTTTACCACTTCTTTTAAACCCTAAGTTACGTCATTTGGACCCTAAATCATCATATTTTTAGTCAGTATAAGCTTAGAAACATAATTAAAACATATCTATGTCAAATCATTAAATCAAAAGTTAGAAAATTAGAAGCAAGAAAGGAGAAAAAGCTCAAGAATCATAGTTCAAGAATGAAGCAAGTTTCCAGCAGTTCCAGCCCCAAAATTAAGTGTTTCTCCATGACTTACATTATCAGGCATGTGCCATTTCACCAGTGGGTTCCTTTTACCCATTGGGTCCCTAGTTTCTAGTCAGATTCTTGATTCCCATATCATGATTAGATCTAGGGTTTCTAGAACTTAAACAGAACTTTAAGAATTTGTTAGTTTTATGTTCCAAATCAGATTATCATGTTATTATTCAGTTTATTGCATGAATTTCAGAACCCTAGCTTTATATTTCTTTAGTTCTTGAATTACACATGCTAGGTCAGATATTTCAGACACTTTAGATATACATGCCACAGTTATAAATGCATAATTACCAGATTAATTGTTGCATTATCAGTTCGCATGTTCAGTTTCGAGCAATCCAATATTTATAGAAACTCAGACATAATCAGTAAATTTACAAAATTCATTGGGAGTAGCATAATATCGAGTTGGACTAGGGTTTAGCGTAGCTAATAGTCCCAGACCTACTAGCCAAGTAGGTTGTAAGTACCCTCTCTGGGAAATCAATTTAGTGATCACGCCAGCATGCCTTTATACCTTTGGCAGGGTATATTTGATCCACTCGATAGGGCGTATACATCGGACACAACATTGAGCTCATGTGGTTTTATTATCGGTTATCAGTAGCCCCCACAGTTCAGTCAGACTCTCTGCATTGACCATTTTTCAATATATTCAGTATTCCGTTTCAGCATGTTATAAATTGGTCATTGCATCCATTCAGCTCAGATTTCAGTTTATCATGTCATATTATACTAGCTTTTATGCTTGTTCAGTTATGTTTTATTTAAGCTTTACTCTATCCTACAGGCTCAGTACCTTTCAAGTACTGAGCATACGTTCACTACATCTTCTCGTGATGTAGGTTCAGGCTCTTATTATCAAGATCACGCATAGATCGATTTCCAATCTCCAGTTCAACAGATTCAATGTTGAGTTCTCATTCTCCGAGGACAACAATTATGAGTTTCATTTCAATGTTTAGTCATTTAGTTTCAGTTTTTTTTTCCAGATTTAGCTGGGGCTTGTCCCAGTATTTCTAGTCCTATTTAGAGGCTTATTTAAGACATAATTATATTCACCTTAGCATTGAGTTAATATTTTCACTGTATTAAACTCATCATTCATATATATCAGTTTTAGCATATGGGTATTCCCCATTTTTTCATTATAAGTTATGATTTAGCTTCCGCATCATTTTATTATCTTTAGTAAGATCATGATCATGCAGGAGGGTTAGCTTGGGATCACTTGTGGTTCTAAGTTCCGTGTCCGCGTCTCGAGGGTAGCTCGGGGTGTGACAAAACTTGGTATCAGAGCACTAGGTTCAAGAGTCCTAGGATGTGTGAAAATCCGTACCAAGTAGAGTCCTTTTCGTGGGTGTGAAGTGCACCACATCTAATGAGCGGGAGGCTACAATGGTTTTTAAGAAATACTTCACTTTCTTGTTACTCTTATCGTGCGTAAGGTATGATCTAATTCCATTCTTACTTGACGTTGAGCGCTTAAGATCATGCCTTCTCATAGAGATAAGGCATGGAAGGCTAATGCATGCAATGCTAACGTAGTTACTCTAGTACCAGATAAGGAAGTTCGAATGCAGATTTTGTGGTTTTGTTAGGATGAATCCGCCTAACTTTTTAGGGTCGCAAGTTGGTAAGGACCCACAGAAGTTCATTGATAAGGTCAAGAAAATATTTGGTGTGATGTTGGCATCCTACAAACTCAAGGATGTGAGTCACATATGGATCACTCAGTGGTAAGACAACAGACATGACTTTGTCTTTTGTAACTCAGTTTAGCAGTCCAATTCAGTGTTAGTCCAGAAACTCTCTCAGAATCTTTCTCAGTCTCTACTCTAGGTTGTGACCCAGTTATAGCTAGACGGGTGTACAGAAATTGCCCTATCACAGTCTCTCAGAAACTCACCAAAGAAGATCTACTAGAGTTAGAAATGGTAGAATTTAATGTCATTCTAGGCATTGATTGGTTACACTCATGTTATGCATCAGTCGATTGTAGAACTATGGTTGTTCGTTTTTTTTTTCAGTTTCCAGATGAACCAATCCTAGAATGGATGGTTAGTAGCTTAGCGCCTATGGGTCAATTCTTTTCTTCCCTTTAGGCCAGAAAGATGATCTTTAAGGTTTATCTCTATCATCTAGTTCGGGTTAAGAATTCTAGCCTTGAAACCCCAACTCTTGAGTTAATTCCAGTAGTGTGTGAATCTCCAAGAGTGTTTCCAGAAGATCTTCCCAGAGTCTCTCCCGAAAGGGAAATCTACTTTGGAATTGATCTCCTTCTAAATACCTAGCCTATTTCTATTCCTCCTTACATAATGGCTCCAACAAAGCTTAAGGAATTGAAAGATCAGTTGAAAGACCTTCTAGATAAGGGTTTCATCTGACCTAATATTTCACCATGGGGTGCACCGATGTTGTTCGTAAGGAAGAAAGATGGTTCCCTCAGAATGTGCATTGACTATAGACAGTTGAACAAGGTCACAATCAAGAATCTGTAACCCATCCCCAGGATTGATGACTTGTTTGACCAACTTTAGGGTGCTAGCCATTTCTCAAAGATAGAGCTCAGATCGGGTTATCATCAGCTTAGAGTCACAGATAGTGACATTCTGAAAACAGCCTTCAGAACTTGGTATGGTCATTATGGATTTGTAGTTATGTCGTTTGGACTAACTAATGCTCCTGCAGCTTTCATGGATTTGATGAACAGAGTTTTCAAATAGTACTTGGACTTGTTCGTTATCGTCATTATTGATGATATCCTCATTTACTCTAGGAGTGAGGAAGAACATGCAAGTCATTTGAGAGTTGTTCTGCAAACTCTCAAGGATCGCAATTATTTGCTAAGTTTAGTAAATGTGAGTTTTGGTTGTAATCCGTTGCTTTTCTTGGTCACATTGTATCTAGCGAAGGAATTTGAGTGGATTCGCAGAAGATAGAAGTAGTGAAATAGTGGCCTAGACCTATCTCTGCTACAGATTTCAGAAATTTCTTAAGTCTAGCAGGTTATTACAGAAGGTTTGTTGAAGGATTTTCATCCATAGCCTCACCATTGACTAGGCTGACTCAAAAGATGGTCAAGTTCCAATTGTCAGATGATTCTAAGAAAATCTTCGCAGAACGGAAAACATGATTTACTACAGCTCCTGTGTTGACTCTACCAGACGGTTCAAATGGTTATGTGATCTATTGTGATGCATCCAGAGTTGTCCTAGGTTGTGTGTTGATGTAGAGAGATAAGGTGATAGCTTATACCTCTAGACATCTTAAGGTTCATGAGAAGAACTATCCAACTCATGACCTCCAGCGTGCACCAGTGGTGTGTGCACTCAAGATCTGGAGACACTACTTGTATGGTGTTCACATAGATGTGTTCACCGACCATAAGAGCCTTCAGTATGTGTTCACCTGGAAGGAGTTGAATCTTTGCCAGTGGAGATGGATTGAGTTCCGTAAGGATTATGATATGAGTGTGCATTACCATTCTGGTAAGGCGAATGTAGTATTAGATGCTCTTAGTAGATTATCTATGGGTAGTGTAGCCCATGTTTAGGAAGAAAGGAAGGATCTAGTGAAGGATGTTCACAGGCTTGCTTGCTTGGGAGTTTGCCTTATGAGCATATCAGACAGCGGTGTAACAGTTCAGAATGGGGAAGGATCGTCCTTGGTAGTGGAGGTTAAGGAAAATCAAGACAGTGACCCAATCTTGCTTGAACTTAAGGATGCAGTCCATAATAAGAGAGTGGAGGTTTTCTCCGAAGGGGTAGATGGTGTACTTCGCTACCAGGGTAGATTGTGTGTTCCTGATGTGGGCGAGTTGAGACAGCATATTCTTGCAGAAGCCCATTACTCTAGGTATTCTATTCATCCAGGTGCCACCAGATGTACCGCGATCTGCGAGAAGTCTATTGGTGGAATGGCATGAAGAGGGATATAGCAGATTTTGTGAATAAGTGCCCCAATTGCCAGCAAGTCAAGGTAGAACATCAGAAACCAGGAGGTATGACTCAAGAGATCGATATTCCTACTTGGAAGTGGGATGTGATCACTATGGATTTTATCACAGGGTTACCTCGTACTTGCAGACATGCCAAGCTTTACATCAATGAAATTGTTAGGTTGCATGGGGTTCCTTTGTCATCTCAGATAGAGGTCCTCAGTTTACCTCTCATTTCTGGAAGTCATTTAAGAAAGGTCTTGGTACTCAAGTTTTAACCTTAGTTCAACATTTCATCCACAGACGGATGGGCAGGCAGAGCGTACCATTCAGACCTTAGTGGATATGTAACAGCTTGTGTGATCGATTTCAAAGGCAGTTGGGTTAATCACCTTCCTTTTATTGAGTTTGCCTTCAATAATATCTACCATTCTAGCATTCAGATGGCCCCTTGTGAGGGTTTATATGGGCGTAGATGTAGATCTCCTGTTGGTTGGTTTGAAGTAGGTGAAGCAGCTGTGATAGGGCTAGATTCAGTGTTTTATGCTATAGAGAAACTGCAACTCGTTAGTGATAGACTTAACATAGCCCAAAGTCGTCAGAAATCTTATGCAGATGTAAGGAGAAGGGAACTAGAGTTCCAAGTTGATGATTGGATTTTTCTGAAGGTCTCACTATAAAAAGGGGGATGATATTTGGAAAGAAAAGAAAACTCAGTCCTAGATATGTAGGACCTTACAAGATCTTGAAAAGGGTTGGTAATGTGGCATATGAGTTAGAGTTGCCAGCAGAATTAGCAGTAGTGCATCCGGTCTTCCACATCTCACTCTTGAAGAAGTGTGTGGGTGATTCATCCTGTATAGTGCCATTGGAGAGTGTGGCGGTGAAAGATAGTCTTTCTCATGAGGATGTACCAGTTGAAATTCTTGACCGTCAGGTCAGAAGGTTGAGAAACAAAAAAGTCGCTTCAGTCAATCTTTTGTGGAGGAGTCCGTCCGTTAAGGGAGCTACTTGGGAAGCAGAAGCAGCCATGAAAGCCAAGTATCCTCACCACTTTCCTTCCGATTCCACTACAGCTTGACGTAATAGTTCCTCTTCAATTTTCCAGACATTCATGCATAAATTCAGTTTTAGAATCATGTTCCCTCTGTTTGTACATGCATTTTCAGCGTAATTGCATGTACTCGGAACTTAATTCAGTCAGAAACTCAGTTCTCAGTGTTTGGTAGTAGGGTTTGAAGCTCTCTCCCTCTACTTCAGCTAGTTTACTCTTCATTCGAGGACGAATGTTCCCAAGGGGGAGATAATGGAACACCCTGTAGCCAAAACAGAACAAAAAACAGCTTTACAGGAAAAAAGTATGCAGGTGCAACCAACGGTGGCATTGACGTACCGTAGCCTGACCCACGGTCCATCCTGCCTAACCATCGATGGGATTAGAAACTCTTAAAAATTTCAGCACAGAAAAATTGGTTAAGTCTTGGACAATGGGCGGACTTACGGTTCGTAGGTCAGACGACGGTCTGTAGTCCGTGACCGTCGATAAATACTCCCTTCACCCACTCTCTTACAAGAGCTACGGATGACCAGCACTTTGCAGACAGTTAAGGGGAAATGCAGTTGGGTCAACTTCAAATGTTCATAACTCTTAGTACAAAATAAATTAGGTGTCCCATGACCTACCCACAGATATATAATTGAATTATCTTTCAATAGCCACCGACCTTGCTAAAATCAAACCTCCGTGTAAAAAGTTATGCCCATTTTAGTAAAGGCCTATTGTACAGGCCCAATCGACGGAACCAACGATGGGGCGTCGGTCAGACGATCCCCGTCAGTCCTGGCCGTCATTTGGTCCGGCAACTACTTTCCCAGGGTCTTTTTGACCTTTCCCACTTTTTTTAAACTCTAAGTTACATCGTTTGGACCCTAAATCATCATATTTTTAGTCAGTTTAAGCATAGAATCATAATTAAAACATATCTAAGTCAAATCATTAAATCAAAAGCTAGAAAATTATAAGCAAGAAAGGAGAAAAAACTCAAGAACAATTGTAAGAACGAAGCAAGTTTCCAGCAGTTCCAGCCCCAAAATTAAGTGTTTCTCCGTGAATTACATCACCAGGTATGTGGGATTTCACTAGTGGGTTCCTTTCACCCATTGGGTCCCTAGTTTTCAGTCAGATTCTTGATTCCCTTATCATGATTAGATCTAGGGTTTCTAGAAATTCAACAAAACTTTAAGAATTTATTAGTTTTATGTTCCAAATCAGATTATCATGTTATTATTCAGTTTATTGCATGAATTTCATAACTCTAGCTTTGTATTTCTTTAGTTCTTGTATTTTATATGCTAGGTCAGATATTTCAGACACTTTAGATATACATGCCTCAGTTATAAATGCATAATTACAAGATTAATTGTTGCATTATCAGTTCGCATGTTCAGTTTCGAGCAATCCAATATTTATAAAAACTCAGACATAATCAGTAAATTTACAAAATTCATTGGGAGTAGCATAATATCGAGTTGGACTAGGGTTTAGCGTAGCCAATAGTCCCAGAACTACTAGCAAGTAGGTTGTAAGTCCCCTCTGTTGGCAATCAGCTTAGAGATCACGCCAGCATGCCTTTATACCATTTGCAGGGTATATTGGGTCCTCGATGGGGTGTACACATCGAACTCCACATTTAGATCATGTGGTTTTATTATCGGTTATCAGTAGCTCCCACAGTTCAGTCAGACTCTCTGCATTGACCATTTTTTAGTATATTCAGTATTCAGTTTCAGCATGTTATAAATTGGTCATTGCATCAAGTCAGTTCAGAATTCAGTTATCATGTCAGATTATTATACTAGCTATTATGCCTGTTCAGTTATGTTTTATTTCAGCTTTACTCTATCCTATATGCTCAGTACCTTTCAAGTACTAACGCATACGTGCGCTACATCTTCTCGTGATGTAGGTTCAGGTTCTCAGCATCCAGATCACGCACAGATCGATTTCCAATCTCCAGTTCTGCAGATTCAGTGGTGAGTCCTCATTCTCTGAGGACAACAATTATGAGTTCCATTTCAGTCTTTAGTCATTTAGTTTCAGTTTTTGCTAGATTTAGTTGGAGCTTTTCCCAGTATTTCTAGTCCAATTTAGAGGCTTATTTAAGACATAGTTAGATTCAATTTAGTATTGAGTTAGTATTTTCATTGTATTAAACTCATCATTCATATATATCAGTTTTAGCATATGGGTATTCCCTATCTTTTCATTATAAGTTATGATTTAGCTTCCGCATCAGTTTATTATCTTTAGTATGCTCATGATCATGCCAAGAGGGTTAGCTTGAGATCACTTGTGGTTCTAAGTTCTGTGTCCGCGTCTCGGGGGTAGCTCGGGGCATGACAAAACTTGGTATCAGAGCACTAGGTTCAAGAGTCCTAGGATGTCTTAAAATCCACACTAGGTAGAGTCATTTTCATGGGTGTGAAGTGCACCGCATCTAATGAGTGGAAGGCTACAAGGGTTTTTAGGAAAAACTTCACTTTCTTGTTACTCTTATCGTGCGTAAGGTATGATCTAATTCCATTCTAACTCGACGTTGAGAGCTTAAGATTATTCCTTCTCATAGAGCTTAGGCATGGAATGCTAATGCACACAATACTAACGTAGTTCCTCTAGTACCAGATAAGGAAGTTCAAATGCAGAGTTTGTGATTTTGTTAGGATGAATCCGCCTAAGTTTTTAGGGTCGCAAGTTGGTAAGGACCAACAGAAGTTCATTGATAAGGTCAAGAAAATATTTAGTGTGATGTCAGTAACTTATAGTGATAGGTAAGATTGGCATCCTACAAACTCAAGGATGTGACTCAGATATTGTTCACTCAGTGGAAAGACTACAGACATGACTTTGTATTTTGTAACTCAGTTTAGCGGTCCAATTCAGTGTTAGTCCAGAAACTCTCTCAGAATCTTTCTCAGTCTCTACTCTAGTTGGTGACCCAGTTATAGCTAGACGGGTTTATAGAAATTGCCCTATCACAGTCTCTCAGAAAGTCACCTCAGCAGATTTAGTAGAGTTAGAAATGGTAGACTGCAATGTCATTTTAGGCATAGATTGGTCACACTCATGTTATGCGTCAGTCGATTGTAGAACTAGGGTTGTTCATTTACAGTTTCCAAACGAACCAATCCTAGAATGGAAAAGTAGTAGCTTAGAGCCTATGGGTCTATTCATTTCTTACCTTAAGTCCCGAAAGATGATCTCTAAGGGTTATCTCTATCATCTAGTTCGGGTTAAGGATTCTAGCCTTGAAACCTCAACTCTTGAGTTAGTTCCAATAGTCTATGAATTTCCAGAATGCTTACCGTGAATACTTTGATATTTTGATTTGTCTGGACCAATTTTATTTGCCATAGTCCTTTTATACCCACGTGTAAGAAACTAAAATCATCTCTTTCCTTTGATAGTTTGATTTTGTAATTTTCTATTACTTTCTCTTCCGAGCCCTGATATTGGTAAGTCTTTTTAATGTTTTTTTGTTGCATCTGTTATTCCTCTTTAGTGATTTATGTTTATTATATGTGATGATTATAAATATACCTACTTATATCATTCATATCAAATGAATATTTATTTTCAGTTCTTCAGTGGTATTGATTATATTTTTTTTCATTTTGGTATAATTTTGTTCTTGCATGTTTCTAATTTGGTTTGATTCATACTCAGAGATGCTTGAAAATTGGTGTTCGTTCCCCTTCTTATTCTTCTCACTTCTATCCTTTTTTTTCCTTGGCAAGTTTACATTTTTATAGTCACAATATGTTGAGTATTTTGTTTTTGCTTCTTTTCTGCTTTTTAAATAGTTTATGGTAGAATTTTGTATTTTTATGTTTCTAATTGGGTTTTATTTACTCGTGCATGTTTCAAAATTGTTTTTTCCCCTTGGTATTCCTCTCACATTAATATTGATTGAAATATAATGTGACTTATATTTGCTTCTTTCCCCATTTTCTTGAATGTGCTTATGTTGTCCAATAGAAAAAGATATCCTCCTCATTTTGAAAATTTTAGTACTGAAAAAGACAAATAAGTTTGGATTCCCAGATAAATGATATAGTCTCACTTGGCTAATTTGTGCGGACTCTTCACTTATGTTAACACATCCGTGTTGAATTCTATAAAAATACATTTCTTTTGGAGAATTCAATACGTACCCGTAGACATTTTTGGAGAGTCCAAGCAACATAGTCACTCGGTAGTGAGAACCATCAATAGGAACTAAATGGAATGAACTAGCAAAGATGGTATGTTGGTTATTCAAATTTTGTTGTTACCTCAACGTTCCAGATTTATAGGTAAATTTATATGCGCTTTCTGTCAGATAACTAGAAACAATTTTAGCTTTAACCTCATGATATCAGTTGGTTATATTCGAATTTGATATTTCATCTTTTTGTATTATTGTTGAGAATTATGAGAGGCTACGAGGACTCTATGTAGTGTTGTTATGATTATTGATGTTTGTCAGTTTATAAGTGGTTTTCTATTTTTCTTGATGTGTGAATTCCAATATCCATTTGCATGAGACCTTAACTACTGTTTCTCTCTCACTTTCACACACAGATTTTTTGTGTTTCGTAATTAGGGATGTGATGAGATATTGAGAAAAGCCATGCGCCACTCTGATATTAGTGATGTGAAATTTCTCATACCAATATACCTTTCTAAGCTCTTAAAAAAGTTCATTTGCATATGAGAACTAAAACAAGTGAGCATATATATATTTATTGTTACTACATAACACATGTTATTCTATTTTATTAGGCTCCTGCTAAAACTAAAAGTTGTTAGTTTCTTTAATACAAAGTTTCTACAGTTTCATTTTATGTGAAAAAAATAGAGTAAAGGACGAGCTAGCAAGATGCAATAAATAAATAAAAACTATATGAAAAAATGATTTTCAGTTCCTTGGAATTACATTTTGCATATTTAGAAATGTTTACAAATACAATATAATGTATCCTGTGCATTCCTATAATCGCGGCATTAAAAAGTTATAATATTTAGACGTAAAGCAGGGGTGTAATTATGTCAACTTAAAGAAAGCACAAGAGTGGACAAGTTGAAGGTAAAACTCAGCATGTTCTCGGGATCACTAGAAACATTTTGTCTGCTTCAGCTAGATGATGTACAAAATTAAATTGTCTCAGTATACATTTAAGGTGTTTGATGATGTTTCAAAGTTATCTTATTTGGAATAGCCTTTCTCCTTTTTGTATCTGTAGACACTTAAAATTTATTAGATATAAACTTATAAAGTTGTTCGAATTAAATTAAATTAATGAATATATTAGTCCAAATAAATATTATAAATTAATATAATTGATTTAATTATTTAAATTCAATAAATATAAATTTAATTAAAGTCCGCTCCATAAAGCCCATATGATATTTCATTTAAATCTGATTGGCCGAAGGGAGTCCTGTTCCGATTGCAACTCCTTTATTCTAAACTATAAATAGAGGTCTCATAATTCAGAAAAGAGAACCAATAATTCTAAACAAGAAGTTAGAGAAAACTCGTGGATCAAAAGCCATAAATTTCTCTATAAGTTCAAGAATTCAAGAATTCATATATTCTAGTGTTCAAGTTCAAGATTTGAAGAAGTCAAAATCAAGTTCAAGAACGATCAAGAACAAGACCACTGAATTCAAGATCAAGCTCCAAACCCTTGAATTCAACTCAAAAGTCAAGATCCAGTTAAAGTTCAAAGTTAAAATCAAGTCCAAGTATAAGTTCAAGTCCAAGATCAAGTTCAAGATCAAGTTGAAAAACGATCAAGATCAAGATCACCGGATTCAAGATCAAGCTCCAAGTCCTTGAATTCAACTAGAAAGTCAAGATCAAGATATAGTTCAAGTCCAAGATCAAGTTTAAGAACGATCAAGATCAAGACCACCGGATTCAAGATCAAGCTCCAAGCCCTTGAATTCAACTAGAAAGTCAAGATCAAGATATAGTTCAAGTCCAAGATCAAGTTTAAGAACGATCAAGAACAAGACCACCGGATTCAAGATCAAGCTCCAAGCCCTTGAATTCAACAAGAAAGTCAAGATCAAGATATAGTTCAAGTCCAAGATCAAGTTTAAGAACGATCAAGAACAAGACCACCGGATTCAAGATCAAGCTCCAAGCCCTTGAATTCAACAAGAAAGTCAAGATCAAGATATAGTTCAAGTCCAAGATCAAGTTTAAGAACGATCAAGAACAAGACCACCGGATTCAAGATCAAGCTCCAAGCCCTTGAATTCAACAAGAAAGTCAAGATCAAGATATAGTTCAAGTCCAAGATCAAGTTTAAGAACGATCAAGAACAAGACCACCGGATTCAAGATCAAGCTCCAAGCCCTTGAATTCAACAAGAAAGTCAAGATCAAGATATAGTTCAAGTCCAAGATCAAGTTTAAGAACGATCAAGAACAAGACCACCGGATTCAAGATCAAGCTCCAAGCCCTTGAATTCAACAAGAAAGTCAAGATCAAGATATAGTTCAAGTCCAAGATCAAGTTTAAGAACGATCAAGAACAAGACCACCGGATTCAAGATCAAGCTCCAAGCCCTTGAATTCAACAAGAAAGTCAAGATCAAGATATAGTTCAAGTCCAAGATCAAGTTTAAGAACGATCAAGAACAAGACCACCGGATTCAAGATCAAGCTCCAAGCCCTTGAATTCAACAAGAAAGTCAAGATCAAGATATAGTTCAAGTCCAAGATCAAGTTTAAGAACGATCAAGAACAAGACCACCGGATTCAAGATCAAGCTCCAAGCCCTTGAATTCAACAAGAAAGTCAAGATCAAGATATAGTTCAAGTCCAAGATCAAGTTTAAGAACGATCAAGAACAAGACCACCGGATTCAAGATCAAGCTCCAAGCCCTTGAATTCAACAAGAAAGTCAAGATCAAGATATAGTTCAAGTCCAAGATCAAGTTTAAGAACGATCAAGAACAAGACCACCGGATTCAAGATCAAGCTCCAAGCCCTTGAATTCAACAAGAAAGTCAAGATCAAGATATAGTTCAAGTCCAAGATCAAGTTTAAGAACGATCAAGAACAAGACCACCGGATTCAAGATCAAGCTCCAAGCCCTTGAATTCAACAAGAAAGTCAAGATCAAGATATAGTTCAAGTCCAAGATCAAGTTTAAGAACGATCAAGAACAAGACCACCGGATTCAAGATCAAGCTCCAAGCCCTTGAATTCAACAAGAAAGTCAAGATCAAGATATAGTTCAAGTCCAAGATCAAGTTTAAGAACGATCAAGAACAAGACCACCGGATTCAAGATCAAGCTCCAAGCCCTTGAATTCAACAAGAAAGTCAAGATCAAGATATAGTTCAAGTCCAAGATCAAGTTTAAGAACGATCAAGAACAAGACCACCGGATTCAAGATCAAGCTCCAAGCCCTTGAATTCAACAAGAAAGTCAAGATCAAGATATAGTTCAAGTCCAAGATCAAGTTTAAGAACGATCAAGAACAAGACCACCGGATTCAAGATCAAGCTCCAAGCCCTTGAATTCAACAAGAAAGTCAAGATCAAGATATAGTTCAAGTCCAAGATCAAGTTTAAGAACGATCAAGAACAAGACCACCGGATTCAAGATCAAGCTCCAAGCCCTTGAATTCAACAAGAAAGTCAAGATCAAGATATAGTTCAAGTCCAAGATCAAGTTTAAGAACGATCAAGAACAAGACCACCGGATTCAAGATCAAGCTCCAAGCCCTTGAATTCAACAAGAAAGTCAAGATCAAGATATAGTTCAAGTCCAAGATCAAGTTTAAGAACGATCAAGATCAAGACCACCGGATTCAAGATCAAGCTCCAAGCCCTTGAATTCAACTAGAAAGTCAAGATAAGGATATAGTTCAAGTCCAAGATCAAGTTCAAGAATGATCAAGATCAAGACCACCAAATTCAAGATCAAGCTCCAAGCCATTGAATTCAACTAGAAAGTCAAGATCAAGATAAAGTTCAAGTCAAGATCAAGATCAAGTCCAAGTCCAAGTTCAAAAACAATCAATATCAAGACCACCGATTCAAGATCAAACTCCAATCCCTTGAACTTAACTTAAAAGTCAAGATCAAGATAAATTTCAAGTCCAAGATTAAGATCAAGTCTAAGTTCAAGTTCAAGTCCAAGATTAAGATCAAGATAGAGTCAAGATCAAGATAAATCTCAAGTTAAAGATCAAACTTTAAATCCCTTGAAATCATATTTGAAAAGGAGAATTCAGAGGAATCATAGTGATTGTAACACTCGCACTTCAAAAATTAAATAGATTGTTGCTATAATCTTTTGCTATAATCTTCCGTTCTTGATTATTGTTTTCTCGACGTGAATTTTATTGTCTACAATATCATACCAGGAAAATATATAAAACAACTCTGATCGTGCCTGAGTCAATAAAGCAAATGATACCGAGGATATTGTCTCAGGTGAGCATTGTCCTCACGAATCTCAAATTCAATGTGGTTAATGGTAATTTGTGGACTCATAACGCCAAACAACAACTAGGTGAGTATAGTTAATGATCTGAAAAGGTTGTCTATTATGAAGAAAATATTTTGAATTGTAGTTAGATGTAGCGATAAATAAAGAAATTTCAAGGGTCTTTCATATACCGAGAGAAGACAATCACCAACGAATGTTTCCGTACCATGATTATGAACGCGTTTGTGCTTCTGGTGATGGACTGAATGAAAAAGAGACTTAATTTGAGTGTCCTTAATTGGTAAGATAAAGACTACTCTGTTGTGACAATCCAGTGTAAGGATAGATCAATGCTTCTCTTTGATACAATTTTACATTGGTGATATTGCATATTTGGTTTTCTATGGCAATGTTGATGCTGAAGGACCAGTAGTGCACCCGTTACTACAAGTTTCTTTTCATTTCGAAATCTCTTTCATGGTTTAATTTTTTGAAAACTTCTGAACTAATATTACAAAGTCTGTTCTCATTGAGGAGTACTGCATTAGACATATAGATGGTTCCCTGGTAAAACCAGACGCAGAATGGAAAAATAATGATCATTCAATGTCTTGAAGCAGCAAGTGAAAGAAGGGTATCTGAGGTAGCACTAATGATTTACTTTCTAAATCTTTTTAGATCCACTATTTGATATATATTCAACTCTAGCTATCTTTCTAGTGTATAAAAAGGTGAAACTGATAGTTGTAAAACTTATATATTTTACCTTGTCTATGTCAGTTAATGAAGTTTCCTTAGCTGCATGGTGGTGTATATATGTACTACACTAATTCACCATCCTGTAATATGAGAATCCGAAAAATCACATTCAATAATTTTCTTAATTAGCATCAGACCAAATTCAACTAGATAAGTCCAAATCACATTGGAAAATCATTACTCACTACAATAGATTAGGAACTTGCCTTATTTCAAATTTCAAATTGAGATGAAAAGGAGGATTAAGAAAGCATAAGAATAATTGATCACGGGTGAAAAACAAAAGGACAATAACTTCGTTACACATAGGAGTATAAGACTTCTAGAATTCTCCCCTTTCTTCAAGGTTCATGTTATAACACATTACGAAAGTTTTTGTATAGCTATTTATTACATGAAAATTTTTAATTGGATATCTCGGTCTTCTTCCAGGAAATTCTTGAATACAAATCTCAAAATTTCTAGAATTCTTTTTTCTCTACTTGATTTTTAATTAAATATGGACAATATAGTTGAACATTTCTGTCAAACAAGTTTTCTATTATATATTTTTTTTGCTAATTAATCATATTATACAATGATCAACCTACAACTTCTGTTTACTCTTTCTTTACATTCAAAGGACACATAGCCGGGGCAAGTCCAAAATCCAATTTTTCCATTTTCCTTCTTGCTCTCCTTTTGATTGTGATATGGTATCTCCTTTGGTGAATGTTCTTGAATAGTTTAATAGCGCACATTTTTCCTTTAAGCATATTCTCACTAAATTTATAGTTCAAGTTTGATGAAAAACTAATCTTCTTTTTGAGTGCATTTCATTTTTCTTGTTGCTTTAAGCTTACTAGATATCTATATTTGCTTAAAACTTAACTTATTTACTTTTCAAATATATATAAATCTTTTGCATTTTTGTTCTACTTAGTATACTTAATTCTTCCCCTAATGATATAGGCTCGGATCATTGACATTCAAAGTCCCTAATAATATGAAATACTCATCCATGAATTTGGCTTACAGTGTAGGGAAAGCTAAAGGGACTATGACTGGAGTTTCAAATGTGGTAAAGGAAAATTTATTGGAAATATATATTAGTCAGATGTATATAATACGTAATTTTACATTCATTTTTTACATTATGTCATATTCTATGTTTCAGGTATTTAATTTGCTTAAAATTTAAGATTATGTAGGACATATGTTGATTGTGAACAATCGTTTTCTCAACTCTTGTGTATTTGATATGTCCTAATTTGAAATAGAGAGTTCATATATTTTTAAAGAAGAGACTCAATTAGACCATACATTATCTTATTTTCATTGCTTAGGAAAAATAAAATATTTTTACTGTAACTTTTAAGTTCTTCTTGATATATGTATCTGTCCAAAAGCACATACTTTGTCTTTCATTGTAGGTGAGCCCTTTTCAATTTGGAGGAAAGATGAATGTGCTTAGTGAAGTCTTACCATGAAGATACTAAGAATGTATCAGAACATGACCAAAGTGCTGCAAGACTGACCCAACAATGATATTCTATGGACTGCTTCAATCAGGTGGCTAAATCTTTTATACAAAAAGTTATTTAGCATGAAGGGGGAGTTATTTTGTTTCTATTACAACCAACTTTTTAATAAGCACTAGTTAATAGTCTAATAAAAATAAAAACTAACCTCATATCACAAATTAAAATTCACCATTGGGTATTTGGATAGAATACTCTTCATATTATTAATCTGTATGACATAAATCCTAATAATAGTGATTGGTAATTTAAAATAAATGATAAAGTAACTTACTTTAATCTCCTAAATTAAAGTTTGAAAAGAGTAGAGTGTACATAGTTTTTTTTATTTAAGATGCAAAGAAATTTTTTGGGATAGAACATCGGCTCGAAAAAAAGCAGTCCAAAACAGCTTAGAAAAATGTATAGAAGAATATAAGAAATTGTAGATAGTAACAAAAAAAAAAGAAGTAATAACAGTTTAAAAACTACAACAAAATCATATAATAGCCAAAGTAACAAGAAATAATATATAGTAACAAAAATCGAAGGATGAGAGATTATAAGAAAAAAATTGCTATTACTAGTATGGAAGGATAACAAGATAAAACATTACTACCTACAAATCTTCTGTCACGACCAGGGAGCACCCCCTAGAAGTAACATGGCGTACTTGATCTCTTTGAGGTATTATACAAGCTCATAATTATTATTCATACACTGTCATAAGTAAATTTAGCAGAAAATTTAAAACTTTTATAGCACATCATATGCTATAACATCACTTTCATTATATATAAAATATCATAAGTACATAGTTATACTATAGTCTCTTTTTACCATCCTAGACTCAACATCATTAAATACATTAGGGAAATGAACCTCTAACATCTTAACATAATACTTAAACTATTACAATACATAGAACATAGACTTGACATAGGAAATCCTTGGAACATTAGGATTCCTTTTTGCTTGAGCTTGGGAAACACATAACAAGCTCCTCAACATAGAGACATACTTTTTAAGAATCCATAACCCACACTTTGTGTAAAAAGTAGAGAAGAATGGAGTTAGTACAAGAATGCACTAAGTATGGAAACATGCAAAAACATGCATTAAAAAGAGATATTTTACTTGTAATCCATGCTTCATGCCTTTTTGAGAAATCTTCATAAAACTTTGATATAATAACATTTATACAATTCACATACTTCATATAGACATATTCAAAGGCCACATCATGTAAAATCACACAATGCATTTAAGGCATTTTACAACCATTTTACAGTAAGCTCATTCACATTACAGTGAGCTATTGTCCCTTTACAGTGAACTTATGTTCTTTAACTCATTAACCTCCCAAGTAACCCTCTAGTGATACTTGGTGCAATTCATCACCTTAAGGCCACAAGTAAAACATAAAAAAAACCTACATAATCCAAACACATACATTCATATAGAATATTTTCATCCAACAAGGCACATACTTTACATTACACTTAACAGAATACTTTACTCACAATCCTAATCTAAGTCTACTAGTGTCATGTACATGTGAAGTCCCATAACACCACAAATACTTAGTAAACTTATCATAAGACCACAAGCATCATAACATGTACTTCACACTTCAAACATAAAACTATAGTCAACTACATATAACACAAGTAGAACCTTCATTCACTTAGTCAATAAGACCAACATCATATACTTAAGGAAAAACCTCTTCATATAGACAAGACTGCAATGTCATTCATAAGAAACATATACATAGTCATATGTATTAGAACACCTTCCTAGGACTTCCCTCAAAAGCTACTTGTGCAATCCATAGGTGAAGTCATATACCCCCACCTACACTAAGCAACCACCCTTAGGTTATCCTAGTAAGGGTCCTAGTCATTTACTTCCATTGTCAATTTTACTTTAGGGAAACTATAGCCTTAACTGACACTAAGACCATGGGTGCTACATGGAATTGGTGTTGTAGAGCCTTACACCAAGGGAAGGTGCTCTACCTAGCCAAGGTAGAACATTAACACTTGCTATCGTATTAGGTGAAATCACTTGCTAGATCCTATGTGGAAAGCATAGTTTTAGAACTAAGAGATATGGATTGGACCCTGTCCATGCCCATGAGCATTGGGATCCTCATCTCATGAGAAACCATGAGTGAATATTCATCAAAGGGAAGTCAACACCTCATGTGGAACCATAGGTGAATGTTTCTCCAAGGGAAGTCAACACTCTATGAGGAACCAATGGTGAATCTTCCTCCAAGGGAAGCCAACACCTCTCATTGTCAAGTTCACCGGTGCTAAGCTAAGTTCCCTTTATTGAAAAGACTTTATTAACATTATTTATAAAATGCAGGCTTTAGGAGATTGACTCCTCATATTCTTAGCTCGTAGGTCATAGATGAGAGTTGATCAACCTAAATCATGTGAGAAGTCCTTTCACATGGACATAGAATATTTAAGAACCCTCTAGTTTAGGTTACTCTTGATGACACCTTTCAAGTGCCCCTCTATTGACTAGCTCGTCATTCATGTGTGTGTGCATACATATATGTGAGCAGCCCTTTCACATAAAACATTAAGACCGCACATGTTCATACATTACAAAATCATGCATTCATATTCATGTACATAGGAAACCACACCTAGGAACTATCCTATCAAGGCACACATGTGTAAAGCATAGACAAGGTCCCATACCCTTTCCCATAATAGTACACCTATCAAGTCATCCTAGTTAAGGGAATACATAACATGCTTCATAGACATATACTTAACATGCATAGTAGTAGACAATAGTGCATATGAGAATACCTTTCATTGGACACCATGAACCTATACTACTAGTAAGCATGCAGAAAGTGTGAGTGGGTGTACATTGGTCAACATGATTACATAATGGCTATCAACAACACATTGAGGCAGCCACCCTTTTAGGACCACAATGCACATTCAAGCATAGACCACGCAACACAATTTAACATAGGAGACAAGCTAATTTCATATTACACTTAAGACTCCTTACCTTAGATATTCACACCTATTATTAACCATTATAACTCATAAATGACAGCACCTAAACCTATCTCTAACATAGTTATACACATGCTTATACAATAGTCATAAAACCTAGATCACAACTATAATATAAGACTAGGCATGAGACTTCACATTGGATGATCATCACCAACACACATTTATAATCTAATTTGCCTTCAAGGATATTGTCACATCACATATATATTGACAATAAAGTAAACACCGCCACCATAAGTGGACCATACCACACAATTCCATACAACGCTTCATCAACTAACAATGATATAGAAAAGTATAGAGGAAGAGCTATTCTTACCGATTCATCAACCTTTGATCATCATTGATCAATACACCTTTTTCATAAACAATTTAAGTTTAGGGAAGTAGCTAAATATACTTTAACATAGACGAAATCATACATAAGCCACTATATATCAGGTTACTACCAAGTACACTACGTCACCAATATACTAGAAAGTAGAGAGACATAGATAATTAAACAATTTCCCTTGCATTGATTATCAATCATATTTCATCAATAATGACAATCTAGGTTAGTAGCTAAAGACATAATGATCTAGTATAACTCATGCTTCATCTACCCTAGAAGTGAGATCACATCATGCTCATACGTTATCAATCTATAAGTTAGAAAATGTAAATCAATCTTACTAAGATTCCATTACTTTGATCATGAATGGTTCATACCCACAATTCATCAATAACATCAATATAAATCAGTACCTACAATTATCTTTACATAAATGAATCCTTCAATCATGCACTAATTGAGATTACAATGAAAGTTATGCATTAACATTCAATAAGAAATAGAGATCAAGTTCTTCAAGCATCAATCTACATTGATCTAACATCACGTAATTCATCATCATATTACCATATAGGCAGTAGATATAAACAATTTAAGATGCTAGAATCATAATTCAATCAATATAAATTCAAGATCACAAAGCCCAAACATATGCTAAATCGTGAGTTTAAGGGAACATGGGTTCATCATGAAATTGGATTGAAATTCACTTTATATTCAGTACATTATCATAAATTTATCATTATTAAGCCTTTGAAAACGTTTTGAAAAAGAAACCATGGCTAGATTGAAGAAGATGAAGTTTGATCATGAATTCTTTGTTGAAAGCATTGAAGGAACTCTCTAGGTGAAAAAACCCATGGGAATCCAAGATCCAAGATGTTCGCGAGCTTCACCTCCAATGAAGGTTTCTAGATAGAATATTTTGGGAGAGGGAAGTCTAATTTTTGAATTGAGGATTGGGAATGGGCTATTCACATTTTTGATCACTTACATACACCCAAAAATAACCAAATAAACCAACGAGGGTCAGGTTAGCACGTGGGGTGAATTTCCCATTCACCCCATAATGGGACAGCGTGCATGGCAGTTTTACACAACCTGCATCGATGGACCCATTGAAGCCCAGTGGCTCCATCGACGGATCATACTGTAGGTCGTCGTTTGGGTTTGGATCTTGAAAACTGCCTTGATCCTTCACCAGGATAAGTATCCATCGATGCCTCCCTATCAACGGGGCATTGGTGGACTGACGAGGCGTCCTTTGGCTCCATCGATTCACACTGCCGAGGAAGTGTCTCGACAGCCTTTGGGTCCTCCGTAAGGGCTTCTTGCGTGGTCCTTGGTGAGTCATACCCGGACGTCTATAACTTAAATATATACCTTAACATGTCAAGGACCTTCCACGTCAGTTTCACCCAAAACAAACACTCGCAACACATTCAAACATGCTAGGCACCATCAAGTCACACAAGCACGTCTCAAGGGATAACTTTCGAACGTCTTGGACGTTTAACCTCTAAACTTCATGATACTTAAAATAATACCTATAAACATCATTATAACTCATATAAGTACATCATAAGCACAAAAAAACATCTAAGGCCTCTTGGTGACTAGTCGTCGAACGTCTTGGTCGTCTCTTTACGTTGGACTTCCAAATGACTTCAAATCAGTCATGCATACTTTAAACACTTAATTAACATATTAACAAGCTTATAGGCAAATATGAGGCTCTAGAAAACCTAAATCATTTTAGGAGTCTTACATCCTCTACCCTAATTTGTGTCTTTCACAATCTCTTATCTAAGAACATGTCCAAGCTGGAAATGCGTCATGTCAATAAGCAACTTGCTATTAGATTAACTGTGTGTATATATAGGTGTTTTGATGATCCTCACAAATGGCAGGGAGTCGCTCCCTGATAGAGTTCTCTCGTCCAAATTTATAATGGTGTACAACTGTAAAGTTGTTCCGTGGTTTCTATTGGGGAAGTCATCAGTGTACTCCTCCAATAGAAATGGACGAGGTTGTTTGTCCAATGGTCAATAGTTCTTTTGGTTGATATAATCAAAATGACAAACAACAAAGAGATCCATTCAAAAAGAGAGAGAGATATATCAAGTCATCCCTAGAACTCACAAAGAACAAATTGCAAGGGACCTGGTCCATACAAGATTGCATACATGAAAAGACGACAAGACAACTGTCAGAAAAGCTGTCACGTTTGATGTGGTAGGTGCACGCCTTTTTAGAGAATCAGGTCTCAACCAATGGATTCGTCTCAAGAAGTTTGTGTCCATTCATATAATCTCTTAACAGAACACACAAATCAAGATTTGACAGACAAAGATTTGAATTTCTAAAAATTCATAAGCTTACAAAGAGAAGGTCGTCTTCAACAAGAACAGATGCAACAAGGGACCCAATCAACTGAAGAATTCATACTTGTTGTTCTTGAATGCTTGTATTGAGCTAAACTTGTAGGATTCGTTAAACTCTTGTAAGAAGCGTTTCAAACACTTGTGCATAGTGAAGGTAAGAACATTGTTAAGTTATACGTTGTCTTACAGTTTAAAGTCTACATTAATTAGTGATAGTTGATATACTGAGCAATGGATGCATTGGTTTGGCTCCGTAAGTAATAGGAGTATTACATAGTGTGGGACTAGAGCTTGGCCTATTGTCGTGGTTGTAATCTGTGTTTCACTTTTGCTTTGAGATCGGTGAAAACATTTTAAGATCCTTTGTGACGGGTCGTGATTTTACTCCCTTGAGCAAGGAGGTTTTCACGTAAAACTCTTGTGCATGTTTTAAATTATGCTATTTATTTTCTGCACTTTAATTTTGTCGAGGAACTTAATCATGTAATCATTGGTGAACGCATACATTCCAACTATATATAATACTATTAGTATATTATAATTTAAATCGATAATTTTATAACAGAATTGCAATTTCAATTTGCAAACAATGTGCTACAGTTTGGGTGTAAATGATAAACCCGACTTAATCGTACAAAATAAAATATATCAATATAGGTTTCTTTTTTATAACATCACACATTTTTATATAAATATATAATATAGTACCGAACACTTAGGTAGTGTTTACATTTCATATAGAATAAATTAAAAAAAAAATTGTACCAGATAATAAGTCATCCACAGCCCCTTAAAATTATTCGCAAAATTGACTTAAACATTTCAACTAGGACTTTTACCTATAAAATACCTTTATGGTTCTGAATTTAAACCATTTAGACACACTTTATGCAGATGCGGCAAAAAAGCGTAATTCACACCTTGTTAGGCGCATGACTCATTTAATGAACACCTCTTTTAGGTTTTTCTTTTTTGTTTCTCATTATTTTCTTAAAAAATAACAATCTGTTTCTTTCTCTCTCTTTAAAAAATGTAGACATCCTTCTAATGTTGTGGAACACAATGAATTTTAGTGCTCATCAGTGATCCGGAACCTTATGTCATATGAAATTACACCCTGCTGCCACCATTATTCATAACAATTTACCACCACCATGTTTTTTTATAAATTTAAAAAGTCTAGAAGGCTTATTTGTCCGTCTTCAAGTTAACTCTTTTTGTCGAAAAAAATGAAAATCATCATCTACATTTTCTTTTCGGAAAAAAATGAAAAACCACCATCTACGTTTGTTTTACCGGAATAAATGGAGTTCACCATCCACATTTTTCTTTGCAAAAAATGGAGACCATAATCTAAGTCTTCTGCAAAAAAGATGAAGATCACCTTCCACGTTTCTTTTGCCAGAAAATATGGAGACCACATATAGTGCCCTTGATCCACACTCCTTTCTTCACAACAAAGTAGAAACAAAAAGAAAATTTGAAATCAAAAAAGAAAAAGATGAACAAATTTTTTTTTAAAAAAAACAAAACACTATCAGTTTGGAATAGGAACAAAAAAAAATATGAAGAGATGAAAAAGGATAAATTCTTACTTAGTATATGTTAAAATCTACAATTTTTATCTAAATGGAAATAACATTACGTAAAAATGATCAGTAGTGACAATTAATTATTAATTGCTATTAAACATATATTTTTAGCGGCAATTAACACTTTTTGTATATTGTCCTTAAAGTCTTTAGTGATATTGATTCTAATGACACTTAAAGAAAATAATACTCTTTATTAATATCACTATCACTATCGCTAAATGTTATTTTTGTTATAGTGTAATAATTGTGGACAATAGTGAAAGAGAGAGGTTTGGGGTGGGGTGAGGTGAGGGTGAGGGTGAAGGTGGTAGAATAGATTTTTTTATTTTTTATTTTAAGCTGAAATCTTTTCATTTTAAATTTAGATTTTTTTTTATTTTCAAATTCATTTATATAATTATTTTAAGTTTAAGATGCCACATGTCTTTATTGTAGTTGTTATTTTGCCCATATGTATTACAATCACTTTCTTATTTAATCATGTCTTAGAAAAATATTTGATAGGTATATATTTTTGAAGGTTGGAATGTCTAATAGAAAAAAAGATATGTTAAAATGTGTAAGTGAATTATGCGAATAATTTTGAAGTGTCGTAGATAACTTGTGCCATTTATATATGCATAAATTATATTAAATAAATTAAGTAATAAAATTCTGAAATATTGAATTTCCTTACCACGACTCTTGGATGATGAAAATGAGGACAACTCAAAAGGTAATTAATATACCAAGAGTTCGTGAAGCCTATTATGCTATTCCTATTGAAAATAACTCTCAACTCTAGAAACTTGAGTATTAAGCAACCAAGTATTACAACAATCTTGAATAGCAAGATAGAAAGTATAAGATATCTATCTTCCCATATGATTCGAATTTCTTTTATTTGATAATTAATTTCAATAGACTCTGATCATGAATCTCATCTTAATTAATTTATTTTACTCGCGTTATTTCTCTTTTGTGTAACTCTTTACGCTACTATAAAGTAGCGATGGATAATTATTGACTTATTGTGGTCTTTCGTGTTGCCATAATTTATCCATCTTTTTTGTTTGAGAAAATTTCACATATATAAAACATAAAAATAAAAATTGTATGTTGTAACTATAGTTGTATAATTGCACTGGAGCATTAAATTGTATAATTCGATGGCTCCTCTTCAAATTTATATAATTTCGCTAGCAGCCGTTTGTATAAATCATTGGCCTCTCAATTCAATTTTATGTGTTTGTATATCTGCATAAAATTTGAATTTGTATACAATTGAATTGAAATAAAATATTTGTATATCAAATCTCTCACACTCACTTTATATAAACATAAATTATACATTGTATTTTGTATATTTTGAGTTTGCATAAAGCGAGAAAGAGAGAAAGGCAAAAGAGAACTGGGCAGATGAATATTTGTATTGTATAATCATAAGTGTATAGGACGAAAATGTATGTATTTGCATTTGTATATACAATTTCTCTCGCTTTATACAAACAGAAACACAATTTATACATTTTTATTTGTATAAGCGAGAAAGGCCAAGGGAGAGACTGGAGAGCGAGATCTAGGAAAGTGGCAAGCGAAATATGGAAGAGGGGTACCAAGATATATGTATATATACAATTTTATCTCGCTTTATACAAATACAAACACATTTTATACATTTGTATTTGTATAAAAGCGAGAGAGGCGAGGGAGTGGCGAGCGAGATTCATCAGGGAGAGAGGCAAAATAGCAACAGTTTGCTACAGGATAGTCTGCTACGAGGTACAATTATATCAAACTGTAGTTATGACATTTAATTTTAATTAATAATTTGTTATTATATCAGAGATCTTTTGTCAAAGTTCTATGAAAATATGCATGTAATTATGTTCTAACTTCTACTGTGATTCTTAATTATATGATGTTTCCATTAACGTTTTGTACGATAGTATTAAACACCATAAGATCTCTTATGTAGGGGTGTACAAAATCGAATCGAATCGAAAATCGAATCAAGCAGCAAATCGAGTTAAATTGGAAAAAAAAAGTCCGACTAATGATTTGATTTGACTTGGTTTGATATTGAAAAAAAATCGACTATATTTGGGTTGATTTGATTTCAACTTAAAAAATAACCCGACATTATATATGTAATTTTAAAATTTTATTTTATACATAAAAAAATTTACTTTGGTATTATTTTAAAATATTTCTTATAATATTTCATAGTTTTTATCTTTTAATATATTATTTCAAGTTTAAAACTTAGAATTCGGAATGCTCCATTAAAGATTATATTAATGCAAAATTATTAGTTCATAGATGTTGATAATTATAATAAAAATTAAATCAAAATAAAATTAGTATTAAAGCAAAAAGAAAATCAATGCAACACTAAGAATGACAATAATATTGAATATTTGTTTTTTAGTTTTACATTGGTATAGACAATTAAAATACATAATCTAATTTTTGTTTTTCCTTAAATATTTAGTAACATAATTAATACTTATTAAACTTATTTTAGCATAATTTACTGCTTTTAAATTATGATTAGTTTCATTATGACTTTACAATATTTATTTTATATGATGATTTTATTATTATTTTTTATTAATATTTTTGTGTCATCAATACTTATATCATATTTTTTGTTATTTTTTTAAGAAACACCTTAGACAATTGTATTTTGGTTGAACTAAAGAAATATTTGGAGCACAAGTTTATTATATGTTTGTATGCAAAGTTTACTTGAAAAATCCAAAAATCTGGACAAAATTGAAGTTTATTAGTTTAGTTTGATTAAAAAATTTAAAAATTCGACACAATAATTTTATTTGGTATTTGAAAAACCCGAACCAACTCGAAGTTGAAAAACCCGAAAAAATCTGAATTTTATTAGTTTGGTTTGGTTTATAAGTTTAAAGATTTTGTTTTATATTTGAAAATCTTGAACCAATCCGGTCATGTATACCCTACTCTTGTGTATTATTTTATCGACCCCTTTATCAAAATTATTTTATTAAACTAAAAACTTGATATCATTTTTCGACAATTCTATGATGCATTCAAATATAACGAACATTAGTTTTTCTTTTCAGACATCTTCACCAACAACTTAAAATGTTCACACTTAAATAATCTATACATTGTGTAAAATGTGTGACTTTTGCATAAAAGTTACGTAGAATTCTAGTGAAAAGCTAGGTAGGTACGCAGGTAGTGTAAGGCTACTATTAACATGGCATAGTTTTCAATATAATTAGATCATCAACTTAATTCAAAGTGTAATTGATTGATTTGATCCATATAATTCAAACTACAGTTTACCTCTTCTATAAATCTAAGAGAAGTATTGAAAACATCGCTGATATTGACGTAGATTATTAGTTTCATATCTAAATTATTGGTAATTTTAAAAATATTCATCTACTTGACTAAATAAATTTAGATACATTATTGATTTGATATATGACATAACAATTGATTTCCAACTCTTGCAAGAGCAAACGAGGAAAGCCGTGAAAATACCTCTAAACTGGACGAAAATTTAAGAGTGTGTTTCATTCATGTTGTAAGATCAGGATGTATTTATGTTCAGTAATCAAATAAATAAAGATATCTAAAATTATCAATAATTCAAGGATGAACCTAATAACTTACGCTAAATTTAAAGATATTTTAAATGTCGCTCTGAATCTAAATCAAATTAAGAAATCTCAATTGCTTATTACTGTCTTGCCTTACTCGTCTAATAATTTTGTCAAAAAGAAAAGGAAATGAAAGAACAATATTATTAAATACCTTTTCAGTCTGATTTTCTTTGATTAAATGTTTTTCTAATTCTTCTGGACGTACTATAAAGCAATGTTTTAAGTTTATAACTTTACGTTTAGATGTTAGCTAATTTGAAAACTTGAAGTTTCAAAAATACTTTGCTTTCAAATTTTTCTTTTTTAAAATTTCAGTTCTCTAAGAACATTTCCAAAAACTAAATTCCTGAAACTATACATTCAGACGATAAACTTACTAAAATCACATGTGAATTGACTTTAAAGTTGGCAAAGCTATTTTTAAGTTACTTATATTTTTTGAAAGTATTTAACAAAGTTAAAACATCGTATCCCTACTAATTTCAATTTTATAAAAATTCGTTAAAAAATAGAGGCAACTAGATAAATATCTGCCGTCCAGATACATCACAATACATCAAAAACGGTCACGGTTACGCTTAATAAAGAAAAAGAAACGTAAAATTTATTTTTTTTCTTATTTTAATTCCCACTATTCACACCCAACTGCTTGGCATCAGTTCCTACTAGGTAACAGATTCATAAATTTCAAATTTCGTAATCTCTTTTTTTTTATCATTCACACTCGTTAATTTCGAAAAAGTGATGATCTCAATTAACTCGGAAAAATTATAGATACAAGATGAATATATCAATTTTGTTGAGACATTCTGGAATTTGGGTGAGCGACATGAGTTATGAAGGTTATAAAAGAACGAAATTGTTGTTGGACAGTCAATTTCATTTATGAATCTCAAAGTGGTCAGCCGAGTTGGAGATCGATGATGTTAGGAATCACATTGAATTATGATACATCGTAGAAAATAATTCATCTCTATTGAAAATTAAGAATGACATGGGTGTGAAAATGTATTTGGAAGTGAAAAAATGAGCTTAGATTTGCAATGTCTCTATTGTGTATTGATACGACAAATAATATTGGTGGAGAGATACGTAGCTTTGATGATACATCCAGTGAAATTATTTGTGTCGAAGGTACAATAAAGGTATTCAGAAGCTCTTGCAGTGGTTGATTCAAGAATTTGTAATTCATATTATATTTCAGATTTAGATGTTACAAATTATATAATTGATTCAACAAGTTTAAAGGTGAAGACAGTTCAATTGTATAAGGATAAAGCAACACCGGTAGATGTAACAGCGAAATATAAAACAAAGCACAACTTAAATTTCAAAATAAAGAGATCTGATAAAAAAATATATTACTATAAAAAAAGTTTGAATTACATGGAATTTTTTCTGGAAATTAGTATGAAAATTCGTAGAAAACTTCCCTACAAATTTTATACTAATTCCTAGGAAAATCTCTATGTAATTCACGATTTTCTTGTACTGTATGTGAGAATTTGATTTGTATTGTGAAGTGTATGAATGGTTTATATTTTGTGTATCAGTAAAGTGTTAGGATATTGATACATAAGAATAACATTAATTAGTTGTTTTAGTAGTTAATATGAATGATATTTTGTGTATCAATATAGTGTTTTGATTTTTAATTACAAAACTACGATTAATTAGTTGTTTTAACAGTTAATGTGATTGGATGATATAGTTATATTTATCGGTGTAATTATTGACTCTTAACTGATTGTACGATACATATATATTATTAGCAATTGTATCGAGTTTTTTTTTGGCCAAATACATAAGCAGATCCCTAAACTTGTTGGGTTTTTTCCCTCAGTTATCTTAACTACGTCATTTTCCTATTGAATCATTGAACCCATAATTTGTTCCGTTTAAACAAACACCGTTGTCTGATGTGGAACCAGATTTGTGAGGGGTATTGATAGAGGATACATATGTTGTTCCACAAATCATTAGTCCTATTGATAGTGAAAATGTTTGAGAATAATTGTGTTTTACTTATAAGTCATTTGAACACATTAGAAAACATATGAGACTAGCACGATTTGTCTTCATTCCTTCAATCAAAATTATTACAATTCGAACACAATTATAGTAATGATAGATTGATTGTAAACTACTAAAGTGTTTGATGGGATCTATTAGTATTTTAGTATCATATACATTTTTGTATCTATAATGTGAGCATATGAATGAGCTATATTATGTATATCATTATAGAGGTGATTTTGATACGTAAAACTACAATAAATTAGTTATTTTGGTTATTGATATGGTTGATACATTAATATATAGTAGTCTTTGATATTTTGTAAAATATTATAACGTTATATATTTCAAATGTATCTGGTGTATGTATTGATATGATGAAACAATTTGTACAAATGTGTTAGTGTGCTTTTCTGATAAATATGGTTGGAGTGTGAAAACTTCATGCATGAAAAAGTTGATGTATTCAAAATGAGATAATCAATAGTGAACATACATGTACACTGCAGGATAAGATACTAAAAAAAGTCCAAGCAATAGTTGGGTTTGTTAGCGTGTGACTGCTTCTAAATTGGTGAACCATATATGAATGCATACTCCGAAAGATGTAATAGATGATATTAGAGAATTTTATGAGATTGAAATATCACCACCAAGCATGGAGCACTAGAAATCCTAAGGGGTAAACCGTCAGATAGATATAGATAAATATTGAGATACATATACATGATAAATACTGCGTATCCAAATTCATTTGTAAGGATGCACAAGTCAGTTAAATATGAATTCATGTATTTGTTATAGCCTTGAGGCCATTGATGAGGGGGGTCGATTTCTGCATGTCATGCCCCGAGCCTACACCCAGGACATGGCCGACACTCAATGACCATTGTTGTCCTTGAGCCGATCCTTAGCCTGACATACTTAACTTAGCGGAGGACTTAACTCAATACAAGAAAATATCCTCATAAAATAACTTGAATTAAATAACTTGGCCAAAATTACACGTAAGTCTCATATCAAAACATCTGCAATACAAAGAAGAGACTCAAAACTAAACTGTTGGACTGTCTATGAAGCCTCTATAATACTAAGATGGATGTTGAGACAGACCCCACAACATCCTATAAAAAGAAAGATTGAAAAGCAATAAATATGAGTCATCTAGAATGAAAGGAGGCTCACCACAGACTCCGAATGCTTAGATAGATCAACGAAGCGCTGGATAATGCTGATCCTGGTTACCTGCATCTGCATCATTATACGATGCAGGCCAACTGACATCAGTATATTGAATGTACGATATACGAGTAGTAATGTTAACAACAACTTAAGCTTGAAAGAAAGTAAGAAGGAACACTTACCTTGTCTTTGCTCAACTCATGAATAACTTGACTTAATATAAAGAAACAAGACATATACAATATATAAAAGCTTGTAAAACAATGTAAACACTTAGTTCGTTAAAGAAAATGCAATAACAAACTCAACTTTACTTATACATGAAGTAATATAGTTTCTGTGGGAGATTCTCTAACCGACCACCACTATTATGAGCCTAAGTGGTGATACATCGTTTTGTTCACGCTACCAGAACTGTCCTATACTTTACCGTCACATAGAACTACTTAACTTAGTGGATCCACTAGCTTAACTTACGTGATAATCCAAAAAGTATGACCCGTTAATGCCCATGATGGTTACATGATTTTCATGGAGAGTTGAGTTAATATGAGCTCTCATCCCCATATCTCTTCTTAATACTACTTCCAAAATATACTTTAGCTCATGGTTTTAAAAAACAACTTCCTTCTTTGCGTTAAGATAATTGCTCAACAATTAGCTTTAGAAATCTCTCTTAAAATCAATATTCCCTTTTTTTGCTCAAAACTCTTTTGGAAATCTTAGTTTCCTCTTATCTTAAATGTGAACACATTTATAAACTCTTAGGGAATACTTTGTTCCCTTATAGCTTTTGAGAAATGAATTCAACTCTTTACTCTCTACTTCGCTTGAAACTTGAGTCTTAAATAAACTCTTAGGGAATACCTAGTTCCCTTATATATTATTTGAAGGAAGAACTTCAACTCTTTAATCTTTACTTAACTTGAAACTTGAGTCTTAAAATGAAGTTAAAACCTTTAATAAAGTCTCTTGAAACTTTAAGAAACTTTGCTTCGACTTACTTCTTAACTTCTAGATTTAACTCTTAACTTCTTTGACTTTGAACTTAACTTTCCTTGAATTTTATTATGGATAAAAGGTTCATGATGTCATGTTTATGGATGATTTCATGATGTTTAGATATACCTTAGAGTGTTGTAATGAACTAAGAAACATGGGTACATCACTTAGGAACTAGTACGAAAACATGGGGAATTAATTGGGTGAACTGGCGTCCTTGGCGCTATGAGAGGCATGGGGCGACAGGCCCCAAACTTCAGAGGCCAAAGTTGGGGCTGGGATCCCCAAGGCCCTAGAGACAGAGAGTGTCCTATGGGGCTATGGGAGGCGCGACGCCCAAGGGATCTACGGACAGGCGTTTCGACTTTTCTTCTTCGTTTTTCATCTCTAAACCTTCAAAACTTCCATGGTTCTTTCCCAAAACACTTAGGATCATTATTACCCTCATACCCAATAGATTTGACTCAAAAACAACCCG
Organism: Solanum pennellii; assembly: GCF_001406875.1. Classification (NCBI taxonomy): domain Eukaryota; kingdom Viridiplantae; phylum Streptophyta; class Magnoliopsida; order Solanales; family Solanaceae; genus Solanum; species Solanum pennellii. The sequence goes on from NC_028641.1 coordinate 33,034,727, forward strand.
GAAATACGAATCAAATCAACACTAGGCATACAACAATTCAACCAACAAGAATTTAACAATAATCTTCAAGAAATTCACTTTTCATCACTCAACCTGTTTAGAATTATTGAATTAAAACAAGCTGGTGTGTGGATTAACTAACCCAATACAAAAAGATCTCACTTACCTTGATAGGGATCACCCCCGACGAATTCTACTCGCACATCTTGACGTTCATGGCGAATTCTTGACTTTTCTCCCTTTCTTCTTTTCTCTCTTCCCAAGCCCTAAACGTGATTTTGATTTTCTAATCTGAACTAATACTTTTTTTTACCCCAAATAAACCCCTAAAACGAAATAGTAAATTAATTGGTGAAAAGACTAGTTTTCCCTTCCTTAAATCCGGATTGAGACTTTCCTCAATTCAATTACCCAACTTTCGAAAGACATACCTCCCTCATACGATATTGAAAACGCTCAAACTCGGCGGAGTTGGAAAAATATCTCCAAGGGATTCCAAACCATATCAAGAACTAACTCTAACTCAGCCTAATCTAGGAGTTATGACCATTTGAAAATGACCAAAATTCACTTTCTTAACTTAGGAAATATTCCAGATTTTTTCCTTTCTTTAAATAAGTGATTATTTTTAGTTTCTTATATTATTATTAGCTATTTCAAGTTACGAGATGTTACAATATCTCCCCCTTGGAAAAATTCATCCCCGAATGAGCTTTCACTAAGCTAAGAATAGTAACCTCAAATTCAACACTCTACAATCAAAAACAAGTAATAACATGCTTACTCGTAGTTTATGAAGTACTAAGAAGAGAAGTAGTACCTTAATTTGTATTCTCTCTGGATTAAAAGAGATGTGGATATCTCTTCTTCATTTCCTTTTCAACTTCCTAAGTCGCTTCTTCAACAAATTGGTTCCTCCAAAGGACCCTGACTAATGCAACTTCCTTTCATCTCAACTTGCAAACTTGGCGATCTAAAATTTGAACCGGAATCTCCTCATAGGATAAACTATCCTTAATCCCAACATTTTCAGTTGGTACAATCAATGAAGGATCACCCATGCACTTCTTCAACATGGAGATATGAAATACCGGATGAACCGCTACTAACTCTTGCGGTAGCTCTAACTCATAAGCTACATTACCAATCCTTTTGGCTATGAGATAAGGTCCAATACATCAGGGACTAAGTTTTCCCTTTTTAAAAAACCTCATAGCACCCTTCATGGGTGAAACCTTCATGTATACCCAATCATCCACTTTAAACTCCAACGACTTTCTCCTAATATCTGTGTAAGACTTTTGACAACTTTATGCCATTTTCGATCTCTCTTGAATCACCTTCACCTTATCCATGGCTTGGTGAACTAGATCTAGTTCTATCAAACCTGCTTCACCAACTTCGAACCACACAATAGGATATTTGCATCTTCTCCCATAAAGAGCTTCGTATGGAGCTATTTGGATGCTCGAATGGTAGTTGTTGATGTAGGTGAACTTAATGAGAGGTAGGTAATCATACTAATTCCCTTTGAAATTAATCATGCAAGCCCTCAACATATCTTCTAAGTTCAGGATAGTACGCTCCGCTTGCCCATCTGTCTGAGGATGAAAAGTAGTGCTCAAGTTCACCTTTGAACCCAAACCTTTTTGGAAAGATTTCCAGCATTGTGCATTAATTGTGAACCTCTATCTGAAATTATCAAAATTGAGACTCTATGAAGTGTCACCATCTCTTAAATGTATAACTTTGCATAATCCTCTTCCGAATTAGTGGTCTTTAGTGGAAAAAATTGGGCTGATTTCTGTCATTGTATCGACAATCACCCAAATTGAATCATGCTACATGTGAGGCATTGACAATCCTGTGATGAAGTTCATATTCTTCATCTCCTACTTCTAATCTGGAAATTCTATATTCTGATCCAAGCCTCCAGGCCTTTGGTGTTCTACTTTCACTTACTGGCAATTCCGGCACTTGGCAACAAACTCAGCAATGCCCTTCTTCATATCTTCCCTCAAATATACCTCTCCCAAATCGCAGTATATCTTTTTGGAACCTGGAAGAATGGAATAACTGGAGATATGAGCTTCATGCATGATCCTCTCTTGGAGTCTCTCCCCGATAGGTACACACAATCTATCTTGATACTTCAACACACCATCTCCCCCTTGTTCAAAAGCTAATACTCTTTGCTTATGAACATTTGCCTTCAAATTAAGATTTTTCTTGTTTTTATTTCATTTCTAACACTAGTGATGATTGAGCCCCATTGCTCACCCTTATTCCTCCTTTTGTGGTATCCACAAGTATGACTCACAAACGTGCAAGTCGGCGCACATCTTTGGCTTACTCCCTCTTTTCTTTCTCAACATGGGCGGTACTCCCCATGGATAATCTTCTTAAAACATCATCAACCACATTAGCCTTAATTGGGTAGTAAATAATACTCATATCATAATCCTTGAGTAATTCTAACCACCTCCTCTATCTGAGATTGAGCTTTTTCTGGGTGAACATATATTGAAGGCTCGTGTGACTAGTTAATATATCAACATAAACACCATACAAGTAGTGGCGCCATATTTTCAAGGAAAAAAGCACGCAGCCAACTCTAAGTCATGGGTTGGATAATTCTTCTCATGAACCTTCAAATATCAGGAAGCATAAGCTATAACCTTGTCATTCTGCATTAACACGCAGCCCAAGCCAACTCTAGATGCATCACTATACACCACAAAACCTTGAGTACCTTTATTAAGGTCAAGACTGGGGCAATAGTCAACCTCTTCTTCAACTCCTGAATGTTTTTCTCACAAGCTTCAGACCACTGAAACTTAACTATTTTCTGAGTTAACTTGGTCAAAGGAGACGAGATAGAAGAAACCCCTCAAAAAACCTTCTATAATATCCAACAAAACCCAAGAAACTCCTTATATCAGCTGGAGATGTGGGTCTAGGACAACTCTAAATTGCTTCTATCTTTTGTATATCAACTCTAATCCCATTTTCGAAAACTATGTGGCCCAAGAATGCCACAGACTTAAGACAAAACTCACACTTTGAGTACTTGGCATATAACTCCTTTTCTTTCGAAGTCTTAAAGACTATCCTGAGGTGACTAGTATGATCTTCTTCATTCCTTGAATAGATTAGTACGTCATCAATGAAGACGATAAGAAACATATCCACAAAGGTTTGAAGACTCTATTCATAAGGTCCATGGACACTCCTGGTGCATCAGTTAAACCAAATGACATGAATAAAAACTTATGATTCCTATATCTAGTTCTAAAAGATGTCTTTGGAATGTTACATTCCTAACTTTCAACTGATAGTAGCCAAATCCGAGGTCTGTTTTCAAAAAATAGGTGGCACCCTAAAGTTGATCGAAAAGATCATCTATCCTTCTAAGAGGATACTTATTCTTGATGGTAACCTTTTTCAATTGATGGTAATCTATACAAATCCTAAGGGAACCATCTTTCTTTTTTACAAACAAGATTGGACCACCTCAAAGTGAGACACTTGGTCGAATGAAACTCTTATCTAACAGATCTTTCAACTATTCTTTCAAATCTTTAACTCTACTGGTGCCATTTTATATGACGGAATAGAGATAGGGTGAGTATCTGAAATGATGTATATGCCGAAGTCTATTTCTCTCTTAGGAGGGACTCCGGGTAAATCATCAGGAAAGACTTTTAGAAACTCCTTTACTCTTGAAACTAACTAAAGGATAGGTACCTTAGCACTTGAATCATTAACTCGGACTAAGTGATAGATACTGAAAGTCAAGAGGGGGTGAATTAAAATTCCCTTTATTCGACTTCCTACTCTGGTCAGTCGACTCAGTTGACACGTGACTAAAATTGATAAACAATTAACTTGCATTAAGTAAATAATAGAGTGTTTTATACTGGTTCGAATCACCAATGTGGTTCTTAGTCTATTCATTCCCCTTTGGTTACAAGGGTTACCTTAAGAGCTTGTTAAGATCTTGGGTGTTATAGAATGTTACGATTAAGAGTCTCGTCTGATATTCAAATCAGACCTTCTTTTTTGACACAACCTCAACCTATATAACCTACACTCATATCTTTCTTTCTATTTTCTTTTCAATTATTCACTCAAGTGTGTACAAAGTTTTATGAAAGATAAAATAAGACTACAATATAAGTTCAAGTGAAGTGCGTACTTCACATCTAAGACTAAGATAGGTTAAAATAGCTGTGAAAGATGATGCCCTATTTTGGAAACCCAAGGGAGTTGTAAATCAAGAATCCTTAGATGATTCCTTGATTTATTTGAATTGATTTGCTGAATCATGTCCATATCAGATATGTGCATGATTAAATCAATTCTTTTCTTTGTTAGATGAACTCCTTGAATCTTGGCTAATCTTCAATATCTTTCTTGAATTTTCGGTTGATCTTTAATATTCAGATCTTCAATATCTTCCTTGAATCTTGGTTGATTGATTTACATATATTTCTTTTCCTTAATCTTTTATGATTGATTTACATCAATATCTTTCTTGAATCTTTGGCTGATCTTTTAATCTAGTGATCATCACTCTCTTTCTTAAATCTTGGCTGATTGATTTACATATATTTATTTTCCTTAGTCTTGGATAATTGATTTATAAATAATTCTTTCCCTTCTTTAGCCTTCTGCCTTTCCTGTTTTGCTTCGTTAATCCAGACTAGGATTCTAATTCGGCTTTGTGTTGTTTTCCGTAATGTTGCCATGACTTCTAGGTTGCTCGTATTATTCATTGTTAATTCCTGCGAGTTGTCATTAATAAGAATATCATAAGTTAGCAGATACATCCCTTGGAAACTAACTTTATCGCCTAGAGGTACGAAATGAAACGACCCTTAGGCACTATTGAACTACTACTCCATTCTATAACTGGCTCATTATGAATCTTAAACTTGACAACTCGAGTTCTACAATATATTGATGCATGACAGGCATGAAACTAGTCCATACCTAGAATAACATCAAAATCTACCATGTCTAACTCCACTAGGTTAGCCATGGTGTTCTTATGATTGATGGAAACAAGAAAATCACGATAGACTCTTTCCACTAGAATAGAATCTCCAACAAGTGTAAAAACACAGAAGGGTTCACAAAGTTTCTCAGGAAGTATCTCAAACCTATTTGTAACATGAGGAATTACAAAAGACAAACTTGCTCCCAGGTCTATCAAAGCATAAACATCAAAAGTAAAGACTTTGATCATACAAGTGACAACAGTTAGAGAGTTCTCTTGCTCCTGGCGGCTAGTGATATTATAGAGGCAATTTGCCCCTCCCCAGTACCAGAAGCGACTCCTCTAGGTGCAACCCTGTTTGTTGGAGCAACTGATGAAGATTAGGCCTTGTTGCCAGATTTTCACTACCCTACTTGTTTTAGGGAAATCCTTCATGAAGTGACCTCTTGACCACACTTAAAGCAACCTGTCTGGCCATCACAAGATTTACCTGGGTGGGTTCTACCACACTTAGCACATGCAGGAGCCCATACCTCCTTGTGCCACACATCCTTAAGACTATGCTGGTCTAGCTATAAAGTTCTGCAAAATTCTAGCCATGATGCTCACCTTTGTTACAGGGTGCAAGAGCACTAGCAGATGATGGTGCAGGCCCCTTTCGTTTCTTAAATTGTGGCCAACCATACCATCTTTCTGCTACTCAGACTCATTCCCAGTCTTAACTTCCTTGGTTTTATACTCTTCTCTATCCCTCGGCTTCTCCTCTTTGACCTGTTGTGTCACGCCCCGAGCTATCCCTAAGACGCAGACACGGGACCTAGGATCACAAGTGATCCCAAGATAACCCTGCTGGCATGATCATGAGCATACTAAAGATAATAAACTTATGTGAAAGCCAAATCATAATTAAAATGAAAAGATGGGGAATACCCATATAATATAACTGAGATATTTGAAACTAATGAGTTTAATACAAAGAAAATATTAGCTCGATACTAAGATGAAACTAACTATGTCTGAAAATAGCCTCTAACTAATTAGAAATGCTGGGACAGGCCCCAACTAAGTCTAGCAAAACTGAAACTAAAGGTCGAGAAATACTTTAAAGAAACTCATGAATTTTGTCCTCAAAAAATAAGGACTCACCATTTGATTCTGCTGAACTGGATATCGGGAATAGATCTAAGTGTAATCTGGATGCTGAGAACCTGAATCTACATCACGAGAAGCATGTATGCGTAAGTACTTGAAAGGTACTGAACATGTAGAATAGATTAAAGCTGAAATAAAACATAACTGAAGAAGCACAAAAGCAAGTATAATATTCTGAACATGATATACTGAATGCGGAGCTAACTGGATGCAATGACCAAATTTATAACATGTTGAGACTGAATACTAACTGATCTGTAATTATGGTCAATGAATAGAGTCTGACCAAACTGCGAGAGCTACTAATAATAGAAAATAAAACCATATGAGCTAAATGTAGAGTTCGATGTAGACGCCCCATCGGAAGGACCCAACATACCCTGCCAGAGGTATAAAGACATGTTGGCGTGATCACTAAACTGATGCCTATAGAGGGACTTATAAACTACTTCACTAGTAGTTCTGGGACTATTTGGGTACGCTGAACCCTAGTCCAACTCGGTATTATGTTACTCCAAATGAATTAAGAAGTTAATTGATTATGAATGAGTTTTTGTAAATACTGGATAGCTCAAACTGAACATACAAACTAATAATGCAACAATAAATCTGATAATGATGCATAACTGAGGCATGCATATCCGAAGTAACTGAAATATCTAATCTAGCATGTGTAATTCAAGAACTAAAGAAATATATAGCTAGGGTAATGGAATTCATGCATTTATCCGAACATTAACGTACTAATTTGATTTGGATCATTCTATCATCTAAGAACCCAATAATTCTAACATTCAAGAAATCCTAAGTCTAGTCATGATATGGGAATCAAGAAACTGACTGAAAACTAGAGATCTATTGGGTGAAAGGAACCCACTAGTCAAATCTCACATACCTGGTGATGAATTACATGGAGAAATATTTAGATTAGGGGGCTGGAACTTATGGAACCTTGTTGCCTTCTTGAACTAGGGTTCTTGACCTTTTTCTACTCTCTTGCTTATTATTTTCTACGTATTGATTAATGATTTTGACTTGGGTAAGTTCTAGTTATGTTTTTAGTCTTAAACTGACTAATACCTCATGATTTAGGGTATAAATAGTGTATCTTAGGGGCCAAACAAACAAGGAAAAGACCAAAAAACCCATGACTTAAAAGATGTCGGAATCATTGACGGAGTTGACTGACGGTCCGTACTGGTTGACCATCATTTGTGACTGAAAGGTCAAAGTCAGATGTGGAATCGACTGAGTCGACTGACAGACCGTAAGTCAACTGACGGTCCATACTGGTCGACCGTCGTTCGCGACTAAGAACTGGGAGTTGACCGGTCAATAGATGGAGTCGACTGACGGACTGTAAGTCGACTGAAGGTCTGGACTGGTCGACTTTCATTCGCGATTGAGAACTGGGAGTGACTGGTCAATCTATGGAGTCAAGTGATGGACCGTAAGTCGACTGACGGTCCGTAGTTGGCTCCGTCGCTGGCCCTTGCAACTTCTAAAAATCTGCATTTTTGGTCTGCTTTGTATGCGGGATGTTACATGTTGCACATACACCATCAACCTTGATATGTCCCTGTCGCCTATCAGAATTGCAACCCTACCCTCTTTTCTTGATGCACGACCCAAGCCAACGACAAACAAACTCATTCGGCTCCTCATATCCTTAACCATTTCAAGAGCATAGTGGAACAACTGCGTGAAATTCAACCCATACTCTAGCACACTCAAAGAGTCCTTTTTCAGTGTAAGAAACTCTCGTACCTTATCCTCTTTCGATTCTAGGGTAATGAAACACCCCAAGAAAGCCTATCCAAAAGAAGCCCAACGCGGATGTAGTGCATCCTTATCTCTCCCTCCTTCCACTAATCGAATCTAGTCCTATCCATATTTTTCAGTTGGTATGCAACTAGCTCAACTCTTTTAGCATCAATGACATGCATCACATCAAAAACCTTCTTCAGCTTCTCCATAAAAATTTTCGGATCCTTAGTAGGGCTCGAACCCGTAAAACTAGGAGGATTCATCCTCAAGAACTAACGAATCCTTGAAGTGTCAGCCTCTTCTTGTCGAGCTCTTTGTTGTTGCCCAACTTGCTTAGCCACTGCTTAGCTTAACATCCTGATAGCCTCACGGAACTCTGCGTTGGTAACTTCACCTTGAGGTCACTTCAGGTGCATTGGGAAACTCTTTTTCCTATATGTTCCTCCTAGCTGGACGACCTCTTGCTGCTCCTCGTGGAGGTATTGTTATCTGAAACATGCTCAAGCAAGAATGAGAGAGAAAATTTTAGGTATAAACTCTAACGCATGAAAAGGAATATGACAGAAGTGAGGAATTCCTAAATGTTGCAACCTCATAATTATAGATGTTGCATGCTTCACATCTATAACAAGGACTCTACAGAAAAACTTCATTGACTCCCAGAGACTCTTAAACTCTGTGATCTGATACCAAGTTTGTCATGCCTCGAGCCTACCCCCTGGACGTGGCCGACACTCAATGACCATTACTGGCCTTGAATGGACCCTTAACCTTGCTTACTTAACTCAACAGAAGACTTAACTCAATACAAGAAAACATTCTCATAAAATAACTTGAATTATATAACTTAAGTCTCATAGAAAAACATCTGCAATACAAAGAAGAGCTTGAAAACTAAACTGTCTAACTATCTATGAAGTCTCTATAATACTAAGATGGATGTTGGACAGACCCCACAACATTCTATAAAAATAAAGACTAAAAAGAAATAAATATATGTCCTCCAAAATGCAAGGAAGCTCACCACTGACTCTGAGTGCTTAGATGGATCGATGAGGTGATGGATGATGTTGATCCTGGTTACCGTCGTCTGCATCATGATGTGATGTAGACCAACTGGCATCAATGCATTGAATGTACAAGCATGCGACTTGGAATGCTAACAACAACTTAAGCTTGAAAGAGAGTAAGAAGGAACACTTACCTTGGCTCTGCTCAACTCATGAATAACTTGACTTAATATAAAGCAACAAATCGCTTCAATTTCTCACCTACTCTGTGCCATGTCTTGTAAATAAAATCTCAAGACTAACGTCATCACTCTCATATTACCATTCTTGGAATCATGACACTCATCTAAAATTCAAGCTTAATGTTCATAACTAAACCTGAATGTCAATACAATTGTTCACCTACTATACCATACTTCATTACTACTATGGAATTTGGAAACACTTGTCCACTAGGACTTCATAAGAATTAGTCAATCCTTACCTCTCAGTTTACATAATCGAATTATCATCACATGCCACAACATAATTTAAGTTCTACCTACTCACTTACTGTGTATTATCTCTCAAACATCCTTTGAATACGATGAGGTTGTCGTTTCGAAATTCATAAGCCTAGATTATATCTATCACTTTATGAATACTTTTTCTCTTCTATTCACCACTTACACTAGGTCATTACTAACACAATGAAACTTCATCACAAACATCATTTTAGCTAAAACACACTCTACCTCCTATCACGCGTTCTTCACAAGTCTTGACTTCTTATTCTACCCATAAGTGAAAACTCTTAATTATTATCTTACTAGGTGCATGACTCTACCAACATAGTTTCCCAAAACACCATTTCCCTTACTTAGATAACTAAACCTCTGCATACTTTCCTCTAACTCTGGATCTTTCACTAGTAGTGCTCATGATCTCATAACTCATGCTACCCCTTACGAGTGAAAATATTACCCGAACTCTTAACGTACTCATTTTAAAGGATCTCAGCTGAAACAGGGCTTAGAGAAGCGATTACAACTCACTTTTTAGCTCAAATGCATGATTCACATGAATATGGGTGCATTTTCCTGAAACTGAACACTTCACTTACTGTTGGGCTTCTCTCAAGCCCTTATAGAGTCTCATGACTTCCTCAAAACTCTTTCTAAGAAAAAATTATCCATAAGGATCTTTGAACTTCACTTTTCAACTATATGTAGTATGATAGGTAGTCGAATGAATGAATATGAGAAACACACGAGTGAGGAAAAAATCTCTATGACAAAGCTATATTGCACAATTAAGAGTATGAAATAAGGGAAACTTTTCTCAAATGCCTATAGTACCTCATTCATAGAAGTGGGGCCCTCACAAACATAAATAAGATCCTATTGACACGGCTTCATAGACACCCTAGAACAGTTAAACTCTGTGCTCCTATATCGAGTTTGTCACGAATCGAGTGTACACCCTGGAAGTGGCTGACACTCAAGTACCATTGTTGGTCCCCAAGCGAACCCTCATCCTGGCTGACTACAAGCGGAAGACTAAATTAAGCATGCAAAAGCTTAAAACTGAATAAAAGTTCATGAAACTGAAATACAAACTTTAACTCAAAAGAAAACTCTGAATGATCAAATTAATGTTAAACATGTGATAAATAGGCAGTTTTAGTCTTTGAAACATTTAATAAAATAAAGACAAAATGGTCTGGTAGACCCTTATACTTGTATGTGTTTGTCTTGTAAACCCTTCTACTTAATTATTTATCAACTATACCCTTAAACTCAATAAAATATAATATATCAAATCCCTCTGACCATTGACCAGGCTTATGTGACATTTAAAGGGTTGAGTTGTCAAGAGAGTGTAGTCACACACATGTGGAGAGTGAACTTCATATTTAAATTTAAATATATTTAAAAATAAAATATAAAATTAAAAAAAAACTAAAATATTAAATTCAAATAAAATTAAATTTAAAATATTGAATTAAAACAACTTAAAACTAAAATAATAAAGAAAAACTAAATTTTAAAAAGTCGTCATCTTCATCCTAAACTCCACCTACTTTTCGTCCATCCCCATTCTTTCCCCCAACCCCTTAACCTTTCTTCTCCATACTTAGTATCACATTTAGTAGCACATTGACACCTCCTAATCGTCAATTTCATGTTGTTATCACTGGAGGGAGAAAGAGACGTTCATTTCATGGTGATGCTCATCGGAGTCTACTGTTTCAAATTGAAGTAATAGAGAGGCAGCACTAATCTTTTTCACTAGAACGGGAGGTGACGAGGGGGTTTAGTGGTACAACGGAGAGGATGGAGAAGAGAGGCGGTTCGTGGTGGCTCGCAAGGGTCGTCGATGGTGTATCGACTTGCAATTACTGATTTTGTGGTGGTTGGAGAAAGAGGAAAGGCAAATAGTGAGGTTTGCAACGGAAATGGAGACGAGTACAGGTCTCGCCGGCAAGAAGAGTGGTGGCGGCGACAACTTTTGCCGGTGGATTTTAATGTTACACTGTGAAGTTCCAAATTTTGCTTAGTAAATTTATAGTTTATTATTTTATATTTTATTTAATATAACTTTGTTTAATAATTTAAAAAAAAAACAAATAATGGAGATAATTATGACATGGATTTATTTTATGTGACATGGATTTGACATGTCACCTATTAAAATGCGAGTGAACTGCACACATGATAAGAGGGGTTTAAAAGTATTCGTTTGATTGAGTTTAAGGGTTTCGTTGATAAATGGTTAAGTAGAAGTATTCACAATACAAACTTGTACAAGTACAATGGTTTACCAGACTATTTTGCCTAAAATAAATGAATAATACAGACTTCTTAACTAAACTGACTACCTATGAAGCCTCTAACTGAGAATGATGGATGTCGGGACAAGACCAACGACCTACTAACTAAACCGAAAAGTAAATGAAATCCTCCGAAATTAAGGAGGCTCACAATAACTAACTTGAATCCTGAATGTATCAATGAAGCTCCTGTTCATGATCCTGAATACCTGTGTATGCATCATGAGAAGATGCAGGCCAAATGGCTCAGTACGTGAAATGTACGAGCATGTAAGGGGAGTTCTAAAGCATAACATGAGCTTGAATTTGATAAAAAAAATGTACTTACCTCTTTTCAACTCAACTCAAATCAAGAAAAAGATACTCAACTCAAAGATAGGATATTCAACTCTGGATACTCAACTCAATATAAAGCAAGAATATGCATGCAATATATAGAAAACTTTATAAAATAGTAAAATCAACTTAGTTCATTAAAGTAAATGCAATAACAAACTCAACTTTAGTTATATAAGAAAGTAATATAGTTTATGTGGGAGATTCTTTAATCGAAAACCACCACTATGACCCTAAATGATAGTACAGTGTCTTACATCACGTTGCAATTGCAAGAGGATCGTCCTATACCTTGCCGTCAGTAAAGAACCTAAACTACTAAGTGGATCCACTAGTCTATGCTAAAAAGCACTGAGCAATCATCTAAAAGTATAATCCTTTATATGTCAATGTTGGCTACATGGTTTATTTATATTTGAGTTGATATGACTTGTGTCCCCATAGCGGTGCTCAATACTACTCCCAAAATACTTAGCTCATATGTTTTTAAAAGAAGTTCTTCTCTGGTTTGAGGTAATTGCTCAAACTTAGCTTTAAAATCTCTCTTGGAAATCATAGTTTCCCTTTTCTAAAATTAGCCAATGGCTTAGTGGAAGTCTAGATTTCTTTCCTTCTCAAAATGTGAAACATTTATAACTCTTAGGGACTACTTAGTTCCCATATAGCTTTTGAGAAATTAACTCAAATCTTTACTCTTTGCTTAACTTGAAACTTTTGATCTTAAATAAACTCTTAGGGAATACTTAGTTCCCTTATATTTCTTGAATGAAAAACTTCAACTTTTACTCTTTACTTTAACTCAAAACTTTAGCCTTAAAATGAAGTTAAAACGTTTAAATAAGACTCTTGAAAACTTTTAATATAACCTTACTTTGACTTGCTTCTTAGCTTATAAACTTGACTTTTAACTTCCCTTGAATTGAAGTATGGATTCAAGCTTCATGATCTATGTTTATAGATGATCTCATGATTTTCAACTTGGAGGGTTCATGCGGAATCATGAGCATGAACTACTTAACTCGAGAACTCAAAGGTACTCCTCATATCAGACTGTTCGACTTATAGGGTTCATGATGAATTATTGGCATGAACAATTCAACTCAAGGAATTCATGGGTAACATGTAATAGTCACGTGATTAGAAATATAATTTCAAAGGAGTTAGAAACTTATTACTGAAATATTTAGAACTTAGAGATACTACTCTTCTCAATGAAACTCAATTTATGGAACTCATGCGGAAGTAATGGGCATGAACAACTCGACTCGACTCAAAGGTCTAAGTAACTAGATGGAACACATTTATACAACTCTTCCCATTCTCTTACTTACTTCCTCAAATCTTAGCTCAAACTTAGTAGTTGATCTCAAAGGATTCACAATTGAACTCAAAGTCTTTGTTGAACTTTACTCTTAACTCTCTCTTGAATGATAATGATGAATTCAAGAGTTATGGTTCATGATATGAAGGATCTAGCTAATACTTTAGACTCATGAATACATTATACTCACTCGCATGCTCACTTACTTGAGTCATGAAACAAGTTACTAGAAGTTACAGAAGACTCCTCAAGAGAACTCGAAAGGACTCTCTCAAAAAGGTTCAGAAGAACTCTCAAAATTTAATCTTAACTTTACCTTGAATTTGAATTATTGTTTCAAGGTTATTATTCATGATATGAATGATTTATAAATGTTTAGAAGTAGTTTAAAGTGTTTAGAATCAAAAGGGACTGAAGATACACTTTAAATGAGCTCAAATGGAGCAATCGGGGGCGAACTGGATGAGGCAACCGACCTTGAGGATATGGGTGGCGGGGGGCGCCAACACCTGAAGTACAGAGAAGGGTTTGGGCCGCTCTGGCAGGTGCGTCGTGCCAGGACCCAACCCAGAAAATCTGTCGAACGTCCTTGCTCGTTTTCTTGCCCTAACTTGCCTAAAATCCGACGGTTTCTTCCCCAATCACTTGGGTTCAATTAATTAACTTAACTACACTATAATATACTGAACAAAATACTCAAATTACTGAATTTCATCTCAAGAATTCATCAAAAATCCAACATAACAAGATTTAGAATGAACCTCAAGAACACCTATCAAGAACTCTATTTTTTAAACGTTAAGAATGAAATTTCGCTGAAAAATAACATGATTGGTGTGTGGTTAACTTACCTAACACAATGGAAGATTACATACCTCTTAGTCCCATGGCAAAAATCTGCAACTAAACTGAAGAACGTTGATGAACGCCTTCATCCTTTCATCTTTTCTCCTATTTTATTTTATTTTCTCCTCTTGACTATTCTTGAACTCTCAACTAAAACCCTTGGCGTATATTATGATTTAAAAACTGAACCTAAAAGGATAAGACCAAAATTACCCTCACTGTTTTCGGCTAACTTTCCTGAACTGGACAGCCTAACTTAAAAAGGTCATATCTCACTCATCCGAACTCAAAATTTAGCAAACTTGGTGGCATTGTGGTATCTTGTAGAACACCTAAATCATCCTGTACTAGAACTTGTGGTCGTTTGAAGTTGACAAAAAAATCATACTTATCTTAACTCTCCAAATGTCAGATTTTTGTTATTTCCAATTTAATTATCTTTGGAAGTCAAGGTGATAAATCTAGTGATATGACCTTATTACTTATGAAATTTTAAATTTCTTGAAAAAATTTACTCACCAGGAAGGATGGTTCGAGTCGTAGCTCAAAATTTTTTGGGGGTGTTACTCTGTTGTTGTAGGCAAACTTAATAAGAGGTAGGTGATCATCACAATTCTCTTTGAAATCAATCACGCAAGCCCTCAACATATCTTCTAGGGTATATATAGTACTCTTTGCTTGCCCATCTGTCTGAGGATGAAAACAGTGTTTAAGTTCACCTTTGAACCCAAACCTTTCTGGAAAGATTTTCAAAACTTCGCATTAAATTCTGCACCACTTTCTGAAATGATCGAAACTAGAATTCCATGAAGTCTCGGCACCTCTTGAATGTATTACTTTGCATAATCCTCTACCGAATGAGTGGTCTTTACTGACAAAAAGTGAGTTGATTTTTGTCATTCTCTCAACAATCACCCAAATAGAATTATGTTGTTTGTGAGACCTTGGCAATCCTGTGATGAAGTCCATATTAATCATCTCCCACTTCCATTCTGAAAGTTCTATATTCTGAGCCAAATCTCTAGGCCTTTGGTGTTCTACTTTAACTTCCAGACAATTTGGGCATTTGGCAATAAACTCAACAATGCCCTTCCTCATACCTTCCCACCAATATATCTCTTTCAAATTGTGGTACATCTTTGTGCAACCTGGATGAATGGAATATCTGGAGCTATGCGCTTCCTCCATTATCCTCTTTTGGAGTCCATCAACCTAGGATGAATGGAATATTTGTTTTCCTTTCTTTTCAAAAGTGATTATTTTTTAGTTTCTTAGCTTATTCTTAGCTATTTCGAG